>NC_133772.1:45474305-45545355 GCF_003597395.2 Chelonoidis abingdonii
TGAATTTTGCCTTCAGCAACTTTTCTGTAGGTTGGTTAAGATGTAAATTTCAAAAGGATTAATTCTGTGTATATTGCCAGCATGAGCACCAAACTGTTTTTCTCATCTGACATTCACTTTTGTCAATAGCTGCAGTGAATGCATGCAAGAATGCAGATTTTTCCTTAATTGTATAGAACATCTACTCTTTTGATTTATTTGTTGGAATAGCTACATCTTTATCTTAAGAGCTATGTAAAATAATGTTATGGGGTCTTGATTGCATGGTGTTGAAATATGCATTAAATCTTTGAAATACTCATTTATTAATAGACCACTGGAAAAAAGTGTAAACACATCATTCAAAAATTGTGGGAATCTGTCCCGAGGTCATCTTCAAATGCGTTACCACACAAATCAACCTGTCTTTAGATGTCAATATTTTATAACTGATTTTTGATCTTTTTGGAAGAAATGATGCAACTTCATACCTTTTTATCTAAAATTGCCTTTTAAAAAGTATTTTAAAGGAAGGCTGTCAAGAATCATATTTTTTAAAAACCTTTACCACTGTTAAGATAAACATTAGATTATTAAAACTGAATATTTAAAACACCCAATTTTACTTAATCGTTTGCAAAAAATAGCTTTATACCTATTCTGTTTACTCTGAACTTCCTAGAGCTTAGATAGTGAAAACAGACTAGTGAGATTTACTTTTGGTTTTAGGTCATTTCAATTAAGAGCCTTATTCACTAGCACAATGCTATAGTATCTAGGCAGTAGTCAAACCCCAAAGAACTAGCTCCCAATAAAAAATGTCATTTTTTCTCCTACACCAGCATTTTATGAGTAAATTAATTTGACAGTATCCCTTTAAAATAAGAGCCTTTGTATATGTTTTATGTATGTAGTTTTGTCCCCATCGTTTGCTGCATTCCAAATTAATGATTTGATTTTATTTAAAATTTAATTATTTTTGGTTACTGTAAGTTTTATCTGTGAAGTTTGGTATGATATATAAAACTGCAGTTGGATGGGTAACCTCTTTGTCTCAATTGCGAGAACAAGTCACTCCCTTATGGTGGAGCGTTTCATAGCTCCTCAGGCGTGGGAATATGTCTACAGAAATAGGCTAGTGGCAGGTATTTGCATACCTAGGTTCCTGTCTGTGAAAAGCCAATTTAAAACGTCTTTTTTTGACTTCAGCATGTCCTGGGTAGAGATTTTCAGCTGAAGTTTGGAAACAGCACAAATGTGCCATCCTATCCCTTCAGGCACCCCATGGTCTTATTTATCTCATAGGTGTAAAAAGGATTGGAAGTCAGCAGGGCCGGCTCCAGGATTTTTGGCTGGCCCTAAGGGGAAAAACTAAAAAAAAAAAAGCCGGAGTGCCGCCCCGAAAGGGCTGGAATGCTGCCTCTGAGAATTGCCGCCCCAAGCATGTCTTGGGAAACACTGATGCCTATAGCCGGCCTGGAAGTCAGATACTTCTGTGTCGTCTACCTTGTGTGGTGTTGATATGCATGAGGCTTAGAACAAATCATTTTACCCTTTCTGTGCCTTTTTTCCCTACCTCTAAATGAGAACTGATTCTACCTCATGGGGGTTTAAGAAATTGAAGCAGTTTTCATACACGCAAGTTCAAAGAAGTAAGATCGCTATATAAGTGCAAGAATCGATCTGTTCAGGAAAATACAGAACCAGTTTGCTCTTGGGAAAAGGTCTAGTGAAATCTCTTCAGTTTAGAGGGTGAAGTGACATGGAAAAACAGCTGAAAGCTTGTGTACTCATAATACCTTTACTTTAAAATGCGCACAGTAAACAGTGCTGACTTTTACAATATATCACAAACTTTCTTTCAAAGAGCTTGTTTTTCATTTTGCATAGCAACTGTTTGTATTAACCAGTTATACAATATTTTTTAAGTGTATTGCACTAAAATGGGACCTTGTGTTCATGGTTTCAACTAATTTTAAGACTTTTCAATTAAAAAAAAAGTGTTTTCTGACTTAGTCTTGATTTCCTTATATATTATATGTGAATAAGATGTGAAGGCTACGTGAACACATTGTGACTTCATCCGAGGAAATGCTGCGGTTGCACACTGCAAGCATAAGAAAGAAAGTGTCTCACCCAGATATGTTCTGAGCCATTTAACACGTGTTTAACCTTTTTTTTTGGCTAATTCCTTTTGTGAATCGTGTCACCTGGCTGAATAGTAAGATTGTCTGTATAGTGGGTTTGCATGTCAAGACAAGAATCCAAATATGTTGGTCAAACTCCAAAAGAGGTGTTATTTGCAATAATACCTAAGTGAATTTACTTTTTGGTACATTGTTTAACAGAAGGAAAAAAAATACAAAAAGACCAGCTGTCAAATAGTATACATGAAAGAAGCAGAACATTCTATCCCTCTCTTAGAAAAATCACCAGCCACTCTGTATCCAGTAAAAGCAGTCTGGACTCCTCAGGAGGTAAGCTGGATGCAGGGTGTTCTTAAGACTCTAGAAGACGTGTTCATACTCTGACTTCTGTTTTAGCCGTAATAGGTTTTATTAGATCATGGGTTTCACAAACAGAGCAGTCATGGGTTTAACTGGAGGTATTACCCTTCAAGTGTGAGGGACAGCACTTTATTCTGATGCTTAGCTGTCCTCTTGCTGGACAATGGAAAGGTCTTTCTCGATCTGTGACTGAAACAGTACCTTTCCTCATTAGATACCCTAATCATCTGTCTTACTGGAATGCCCAGGCTCACTTCCGAGTTTCCACAATAAGCCTAGCCTTTTGGATATCCTCTGAGTGGGGTGGGGTAGGCTCTCAAAGATAAGGCAGCGCTCGGCTGAGATCAGTAGAATTGGGGTTCTACGAGTGAGTGCTGGGTCTTTGATCTATTACTTGACTTTGTGTTCTCAGTTGCTCTACTTGTAAACTGAGATACTTTACCCCGCTTATATAAAGCGCTTGGAGATCTGTGGATGAAAAAGACTGTATTACATGCAAGGAGTTCATGGCTAGCCTGCGGCTGGTGCATGTGATGTCAGTGTCAAGTGTGTTCCTGCACAACACATTTTAAAAAAACTCCCGTAAGAGCAATAAAGCTTCTACCTTGAAACATGCTGAAGTCAGGAAATGCCAATGTTAAATTGAATGTGAAGCTTTAACACTGCTTGTGTGCATGTAGCATCACCATTACCACCCTCAAATACTTTGTCAAACTTTGATAACTATATATTTTTGCCATTTTTTCTGATAGCCTTAGACACCTGTGTGACATTTATATGACTGTGTACAATCCCTAAGTCACACATGCAGTTTGTGAAAATAGTTTATACACAAGATATACACGTTAATTAAGGCCAGGGCCCGGCATCACTCTCCGCTCCTCTTACAAGATTGTAGAAATACTGTAACTGCATTCTTTGAGAGTGTTTTCAACTTATGTGATTATATACACTAGTGCAAACAAAACAGCTGTGGAATCTTATTTTTGCCTGTGTAAATTTTAAGAACTTGAGAAAGTTATGGAATTGAAACTTTTAAAAAAAAAAACATTCTGTAAGAACAACCCTGAATTTCACTGAATTATGCATATTACTGAATTGACAACTGTAAATACATGGAACAGATGAAGGTTTTAACATTGAGGAATATTAAAGGACTGTCTGCATGATATTGTAAAATTACCATCATACTCTGCTTTCGTACTGTTTGCACGTTAGCTGTGGCAGGTCCGAAGGCAGTTGGCTGGCATCCTGCATGGCAAAGTTAGCCACAGCAGCATACTCTTTCTTAGGACATCAGTTAAAAGCACCACAAAATCATACCAATCAGTGTTTAAAGACAAGGCGAGATTCTTAAACCTCATGCCTGCCAAATCCAAAGTTACTGTTACAAGGAAGTTCTTTTTTCTTACCAGATGTTTAATAGTTTATCTCCAGTCATTTTGCTCTTCAAGCTTTTTTTGTTACCATAGGACAAAATGTACTGAATGGATTTTGTTTCAAATTTTATAATAAAAATAATAAAGAGTTTCCCTTTGGGTGGGGACCAGGGCCTGTAAATTCAGTGCAGAAGCTTGAATGTTTTCAGAATGTAGAGTGAATGAAAAGAGGGCTAAAGGAACATGTAGATCACCCTTAAATACCACGTTCAGAGAGCTCCAGCTATACAATCCACTGCTACTTTAAATGATGATGTGCAGTGTCTCTGGTAGGCAGCTCATAGACGGTCTGAAAAACTAATGCATTTACAATAAGTGGTATGCCAGCAAGTTGAGTTCATCTAAGGGAAATGCAGGTGTAACTGAGGGACTACTGAGCTTTCTAAACAATCTCTACAGCTTTGTTACTACAAGTACGTGAATGCTATCCAGGATAACAGTACTGGAGTTATCTTTTCCTTTTTTACAAGACTAGTTGGAGTTTGTCTAGAAAGTGTAGATGCTCATGGGAATAAAATGAGTTAAGATTAAAGGAAAGTACAACGATTCAGCCTATGTCATTTTGCTGTCAAGGCTGTTACTGTTGACCATAAACACTTCCAAAAGCTTCCGGAAAGCTCAAAGGAGCAGATTGGTCAACAGGGCATTGAGCATGGGACGATACAGCTACGGTCTGTGTTTGCAAGTCATCATAGAATTTCTGATGGACTAGTGAGCAGGACTGATTTAGCACTGTTTCACAAACCCTCCCAATCAATGATGACTTTATTCAGATTACATTCCCATAAGAACCACATTGACCATTTACAAGATCTGCTGTTTAGTTTGCAAACTTTAGAGGGCAAAGTCTGACCTGAACTAGTAGATATTTACCTGCATTTTTGCAGCTTAGACTCAATAACGGTTTTACTCTATTACCGTCCCATGGCACTGATCGAGAATGTAAAACGTATTTACTCCATTTAGATAACATTTTGATAGTTAAGATTTGTTTTTATAACAAATGAAAACATTTTACAAAGTAACCTGAATTACTGATAGAGCTCATGATTCCAATCCACAGGTAATATTTGGAATGAAAGATATTTTTTGTAACTCTTCATATAACTGCATCTAGCTTATGGTTTAGATCTTGCCAACAAAGTACACATTAAGTTAACGCTATTCAGACAAATTAACCTCTCCCTTTAGTGATCATAATGGTGGTAATAAAAGTTAGTTGATGTTACTCAAAGTTCAAAATTTTGACACATTTCCATCTAAATTTAAAGGGGAAAAATTAAATGTCTGCAAAGATGAATCTCATTTCTGACCAGCTCTGGTAATTTGAGTTTTATTATTTATTCTATTACCATAGCCTCTTCAAGCCAAGGTCATGGACCAGGTCCCATTGGCTAGGCACTGTACAAACAATTATACATAAGGATAAACTGCGTTGGTGTTTATGGTACATGCCAGATGATTACTTAAAACTTCTGCATAAAAATCTCATATAAACCATTACTCATTTTACTGAATTAAAAAAAAAAAATAGAAGCAAGTCAGAAGAAGTGACTGCCTGCAACTTCTGGTAAATGCATGGACATGACATCATATCAGGCATTGCTTAAGTAATTGATCCTTGGATCTACAAAGAGAGACAATACAGACACTGACCAATTGAATGCAGGAAGACCTCAAGAAGAAATAAGGGAATTTACTGCAGTAAATTCCCAACAGAAGCAATGTTTGTTGGCATTCAACAAGCAAATAATTGCCCAATTTGAATTTAGCCATGTTTCTGTAAATTATTGCCTATTTGCTCTTTGAGATAAGGCTTCCTGTAAATAAAGTACCATTTTTCTTGTGAGAGTCCATCAGAAAGAACTCAGTTTTCCAGGGGCTTTGCAATATAGCACCGGTAAGTTTAATTCTAAATAGAAACTTCATATTTATACCAATTTAGCTTGCTTTGTATTCAATTTTTTTCTTATAACAAGTGATTTTTATGATATAGAAACTGTTAACCAGAAACTTAAACTTCTATATTTACATCTTAGCTCTGATACTGATGCTGTGATGGCAGAGAACATTTCATTTTTCTAAGTAGAAATCATCACTTTGGTAACTTTTCTGAATTGTGTGTGATCCTTTTGATCCATGTACCTGCTCTAAAGTGGTTATAAGAGGAATGAACATTATGGCTGGAGTCTTGAAAATATTGCCCAGTTTTATGACACATACTTTCCTTCTGTTACAGCCTAAATAAGTGAACTATGAATTTCTACAACTGCATGTTGTTGTTGTCCCTGGTACTCTGTGTCAGTGCCCAGAACTGGTTCACCGATGCTGGAGCATTCGTAAGGGATGCTTACAGAGGTATGCTTTTTACTCACTGCATGTTCATCCTCCAAACTGTTCTCAAAAGTCTTATATGCAAGCAGAATGATGTAGCTATTAATAAAATTAATAAAAACCCAACAAAGCCAAGCCAAAGACAGGAGCTCTAGAACAATTTTTGATACATTCTGGTAAATAAGAAATTTACTCAGTTCTTCACAAAAAGATAGATTAGATTTTTTTTCTGATCCCTTAAAAAGATGCAGTTTTAGGTCCCTCTTTGGGAGTCCAAGCACAAGGCTGCTGAATCAAAGCAAATCAGATGGCAGGTATGGGCCCTAGATTGTACTAAGTCCTATGGATCATAATTAAACAGATATTTTCACCAGACAAGGTTCATGTAACATTTAGCAAGATGTTTAACTGCAACCCGTGCACCCAACTGACCATTTTCTGACTTTAACTGTTGCAATTGCCTGATGTGGCTCTCAGTGGGTCTAGTAAAATCTGGAGGCATAAAAATGCACTGATAAGTAATGGTTACCTTTTATTTGTTAGTTCTTGGTTTTGTGAGAGGTGTATGCCATTCCCAGTAAAGGAAATACAGCATACTGTAAACTGTTTGTTTGTTGAATAATTTCAGAAGCTTTCCTTCCCCCTCCTGGAAATGTTTCTGGGGTCAGATAACTTGGGTCCTGATTCAGCACTACAGGAATGAGCATCTTCTGCAAGGTGCTGAACTTCTCTAATTCCCAGTCTGGTGAGTTGAGGGCATTCAACACCTCGCAGAACTACATTCTTAGGTCTTGACTGAGGAAAAACACTTAAGCACATGCTTAAATTTTAAGCATGTGCTTAAGCACCTGTCCTGAAGAGAGGTGCGTTGAATCGGGGAGGTATATGAAGTTTTGTCTGGATGGAGATGTGGACCACGTTGTAGTGGACCACCAGGTCGTCTTCTGTTATGATTTATTTGGTCTCGAGAAACAACTCAGCATCATCTTTGATTCTAGTTATTGTCTCCTATTTGCCACGGCATTTTTTTTGACCCAAATATCCTCACATTTCTACTTTTAGGTTGATACTTCATGATCTCTCCCTTTTGCTGTAAGAAGTGTTGGCGTTTTCTTTAAAACTATAGTGCTAGATAAAGGTTCATGTCTATGAAATCAGATTTCTTGTTCTCACATTGTACGCTTGTAGCCTAAAGATTCTCATCAGTGTGTCTCCAGTCTAAATCAGTTTAGAAATTGTTAGTTAAATTGCTGCAAAACCCTGGAATAGACACTCCTACAAATGCCTTAAATGGATTTAGTTTAAATGGACTTAAGTGTGTCAGTGATTTAACTAAATTGGTTTCTAAACAGATTTAGTTACATTGATGCAGAAACCATCTGTAACAAAGCCCGAAAGGAGACTGATGCTTCTAACTTGGAATCACACCTCTACTCCGCTGTCCTGGTGACCCTTAGAAAAGCACTGAGAGAAATTTGAGGGTTTCTTTGTCCCAAAGATATTGCAACAGAGTTTTGTTGAAGATTCTATGCTTTTATGAGATCCTTCTCAAAGGAACTCCCTTCCATCTCTTCCTCCAAAGATGTCACCTGATGGAAGCTACAGTTAAGAAAGCATAACTAGCTGCAAATCCCTGTATCTCTAAAGGGAGGCCTGGGTACCAAAGAAAGCTGGGCAAATTTTTTGGAGGGACAAATATTAAATACACCAAAAAATCCATTTCAGGGGGACCCTGCAACTTTTTGCAAATTTTGGTCAAATTTGGCAAATAGTTTAGGCTGGAAAAAAACTTCAAACCTAATAATTTTCACAGTGGCCTATCCTGACATTTTACTGCAAAAATGTTGATTCAAATCAACCTGAACAATTTTTTTTGTTTTTCATTTTGTTGAGAAAAACCATAACAAATCAGTTTTGGTTGAAACGAAACAGTCTTCTTTGGATTTCTCAGATCTTCCACTGAACCAAAAAATCAAGTATTTTCTCAGTGGTATATAGGAGCCTTTCTGCCTTCTCTAGAAGCACTAAACTTGGAAGCCACTGTGGTGATGTGACTAGAATGGTGCTTGACTGCTTCAGAGGAATGTGGGTGAAATAACATCAAAGTTTTGTTTTAAATTTGCAGTTTCTCTATAATCCTTTCTCTCTTCTCCAGGCGCTGAGGATATGTGGCGTGCATACAGCGACATGCGGGAAGCAAATTATAAAAATGCAGATAAATATTTCCATGCTCGTGGGAATTATGATGCTGCCCAAAGAGGGCCTGGCGGTAAATGGGCAGCAGAAGTTATTAGGTAATGGATTCTACTTGGATTATGAGTTAAAAGTTGGTAAAGAGCTATGCAATCAAATTACTATGAAGTACATTGTAATTCATAACTAGTTATTTGTCCTCTGTGAAGCAAGGACATTTTATTTAACCTCTGGCTAAGTGTGAAGACTGTGCCCATTCTTGATTGTAAAGGTGATTCTCTGAGCTGACCTATTTGGATATGTTCTGATATCAGATCTCATTATTATGTGCTAGGAGACTGACGTTTTCACCCCAGGCTTTTAAAATTTAAATAATTGCAGGACCTCCCTTTAATCTAGAATCGGTACATATTGCCCTTGGTATTTTCCAAGGAAAACTACCATCATAGGTTCACTTGCAGTCCTCTAACGATCACATCTAGGTTCTTCAGTCCTCTCCGAGGCCCGTTTTTTTATGCTGTTGAATGTGATGCTGTGATACAGGACTCAGAGTGGGTACGACTTGTGGAGGCAGTATGGGAGTTTTTTCCACTAGCCCTGTGCACTTCTGGAATACTTCTGCTGTTCAGCCGTAGTTTGTATGCTGTGTTTGTGTGTGACAGGTAGCTGGGGTCTAATCTCACTGGCAGCACTCTGTTTGTGAGGTTTTGTGTGGGTCTCTTTTATGGTAGTAGGATTGCTGTGGGGGATAGTGACAGATCTTTAGTTATGACGTTTATTACTGTCGATCTTTGTTTTCTCTTTCTCAGTGATGCCTGGAGGTTGGCAGGGTGGCATAGTGGCGGGAGGCAGAGACCGCCGTCAGACAGGAGGCGCTGGGGCCGAATTGGTGGGGGGGACCAACCGCTACAAGACCACAGAGGGCCTTCCTCAACATAACTACTGCAGTCTGTTAATACTTTCAGGTTCATTTTTCTACAAGCTGTGCAACCACAAATAAATACATCTAAGTCTGGAAGGTCTCAGTGAATGCAACAAACGTCCCAGTTACATGAGAAGAGGATAAAAACAAGTAGATTACATCAACTGTTCATGCTGTGGCCAAAGGTAACCCTAAACTGCCCAGGTGGAGAGTCTCCACGAGTGAGTAAGGACAACAGGTTAAATAATTGTGCAATCCTGTGAAGAGGCGGGCACTGCCACTGTCAGAGAACGCTACTGGCACGTGTCACATTGATAATCGCTGTGGGTTTCGCCATTATACAGAGAGGGACGGAGATGTAATGGAACTGCTCGCTAACACACAGAGGAGTCTACAGCTAGTAGGAGGTGAATCCAGTCTCAACCATAGACGCATCTGACCTGGCTATGTAGTGGAGTAAAACCCCAGCAAGTAGGTATCATGGCAAAACAGAAATTTGTGGGGCAGTCAGGAGACGTAACATGAAATGAAAGGATGAAAACACATGTCCATGGGCAGAGTCAGGTCCACTTTAATAAGCAGTAATGGTGCTAGTTAAAGTATATATTTATTGTTATCAGGTGGGTAGAACCTCAGTCTTCTAGGTCAGGCTAGAAAGGTGGATCCAACTCACTGGATGAAATTTCCCATGTTGCCGCAGAGCAGGGTGAGTGGAAACAGCACCAGACAGGGGTGCAAAACTAAGTTCAGGACTAGTTAATTACATTGTTAAAACGTGGAAACGTTGTGGGTTTAAAAGGCTCAATGCTCACAACCTGAATTCAAGAAAGAGTAAGGAAGGAGAAACACAAAACCAAAATCAAATGAAACCAGTGTTTTTCTGTTGTATGCATCCAGTCTTTGGATAGTTACCAGGCAGCTGACAACAGCTCATAGAGTTTTTCTGGTAATGCATTTACCTAACATCTTCACTTAAAACAAGAATCTTAGAAATTCAAATTCATGTCGGCCTAACAGTCCTGAAGAAGAACTCTGTGCAAATCAGAACTTTCTCTCTCCCAACAGCAGTTGTCCATAGACATTATTGCCTCACCTACCTTGTGTCTCTAATAGCCAGGGAAGATAGAACTACAACACACTGTAATGCCCTAGTCCATCTTGAAGCAAAGCTCAAACAAATTGCAGCGTGCAGTGGGGGGTTCTTAGCATGACTCTGTTCAAATAATTTTTAAGGCTTTCCTCATTTTCGGGTAAAAGTGCAGTCAATTGTCCTCAAATCTATCACAGACAATTTCTTGGAGACAGACCAAGTCATTGTAACTGACAACATTAAGAGATCTTGGACTACTAAAGTATCTTTCATAGCATAGAGAACATACCTATTATAGCCTGTTGATTAAAGCTCTATCCAAATCCCATTGAAGCAGAGAGAGTCTTTCGTTGGCTTAAATGGTCTTTGGTCAGGTCTCCATATCCTATTGGTAAACATATAGACACTCATATTAACCAGCGACTGAATCTGGGATTGAATTCATGTGTTAGGGATTTTTTTGGGGATGGGTAGCTATGAAAAACCTCAACCCTTTCCAGTAACTATTGGGCTAGTGGAATTTACTACTAGCACAATATTTTAGATTAATTTACAGAGGTTGTGAACTCCTACAAGTCAGTTCCAGAATGCCATAACATGGAGCATCGGCAGAGATCTCAAGTCAGTCTTCTGCATTAATCTGTGCAGAGTCCCCACTACTAACCCTAAATCCTTTCAGAGTAGGGGCTTGATCCCAGTATGGAGGAGTGGTCAATCTGGCACTGCTACTCCCTTTTGGCTGTCATGGGTGATTTGATCTGGAGAACATCCTCAACACAGTTTCCTTAAGATCTCCAGGTTTATTTCCCTGCAGCTTTCAAGACTCGTGCAGAGCGGAAGGCTATGCTCTCTGCCCACTTCATAGGTGATCAAATTCTGTCCCCTCAACCCACTTGAAACTTTTGGAACGCTGCAAGTTTGAACTCACAGAGTTTCTCCTCATATGTGCCCCACTCCTTTCTTTGCATAGTTTAAAAATTTACTGTTTCACAGCAATTTTCCATTTCTGGAAACAATTTGTGTCTCCATGTATCATCAGAGTGATGATATACAAGTAGGTTTTGCCATTTAAAAACACAGGCCGTACTCACCTTTACGACATTCGACTTAAGAAGAACAGCACTTAAGATGTTTCTGAATTGACACCCTGATTCAACTTGCAACCATTGGTTTCAACTTTGCGATGTTCGGTCCCGCAATGGAGTGAGTTCCGGTTCCAAGCTACAACATTTCGACTTATGACACAATTTTCAGGAACCAATTGTGTCGTAAGTCCAAAGACTGTCTGTAGTGCTTTTTAAATTGTGTGAAATTACCTGTGAACTTACACAAATGAGTACAGGCAAAATATTCAGAGCTGGATGCTTGGTGCTTATTGGGTCTGAAGCCTATTGGTCAGGCAGGTCTGGTGGTTTCTTTATTCACTTCAGCAGGTTAATTATTTTGAGATCAACTGATCTACATACATTTCAATGAAACATTAGGAGGGTTGGAATGACTCTGGCTGAGGCAGGGTTGGGGGGCTCTGTGCAGTGACTGAGATGCTGACTGGGCTGCAGGGGGCGCTGTGGAGTGGCTGAGGCGCTGTCTGTAGGGGGCAGGGCTGCAGGGAGCTCTGTGGGGCGGCTGAGGTACTGTCTGCGGGAGCAGGGCTGCAGGGGGTGCTGTGAGGTGGCTGAGGCGCTGTCTAGGGGAGCAGGGCTGCAGGGAGCTCTGGGGTGGCTGAGGCGCTGTCTGTGGGGGATGGTTGCAGAGAGCTCTGTGGGGTGGCTGAGGCACTGTCTGTGGGGGACGGCTGCAGGGGATACTGTGGGGTGGCTGAAGCGCTGTCTGAATGTCTGTGTGAGGCAGAACTGCAGGGGGCGTTGTGGGGTGGCTAAGGTGTCTGTGGGAGGCAGGACTGCAGGGGGCGCTGTTGGTCGACTGAGGCGCTGTCTGTGGGAGGCCGGGGCGCTGTGCAGTAGCTGAAGCGCTGTCTGTCTGAGGGAGGTGGGGCTGCAGGGGGTGCTGTGGGGTGGCTGAGGTGCTGTCTGTAGTGGGCAGGGCTGCAGGGTGCACTGTGGGGCAGGTGAGGCACTGTGAGGGCTGCAGGGGGTGCTGTGGGGTGTCTGGGGGGGGCAAGGCTGCAGGGGGCGCCGTGCATTTACTGAAGCGCTGTCTGTGGGGGCCAGCTCTGCAAGGGGCGCTGTGGGGCAGTTGATGTGCTGTCTGTGGGGGGCAGGGCTGCAGGGGGCACTGTAGACATCACCCTGCCCACTTTTTAGCATATTTAGACAGCCTTGTTAAATCAAAGCCAGAAGATGAAAGGTAAAGGGGCTGCATGTGTGACGTGTGCTTTTTTTTCGTGTTGGGAAATGGTTAAGTAAGGAAAAGATGACATCATCCAGCTGTGTGATTTTTTTTTAATGTACTGCTACTTTGCCTGCGCATTAAAACTAGAGTGGAACCTAACATTAAATAACCCTTTTGTTTTGCCAGTTAATTTCTGTGCACCGATCTCTTCCCATGTCACCTCATTACAAAGCAGATGCCATTTTATCAAGATTTTTGTAACAACTTTTTAATGACTTAGTGTTTTATTAGACTGTAATGTATCAAATTAACTCAAATATGGCTGTATTCTGTAATATTTCTGAAGATTAAAGGAAACATAACTTGTCTAGAAATCATCTTTCCAGTGCACTGATCATGAATATTTTTAAATAGTATATACAAAGTTTATCACAATTCCATATTTGGTCAATTTAAAACCCGTGGATTTTCCCACTCTTTTTTAGGTTGTCCCTGCTTCAATCTCTTCTTAATCCTGAAGCATTGCGACTGGATTGGCTTTGTCTGGCAGTTTCTCATGATGCGCCACAAAGAACAAATACAGTGTATTCTGAAGGAAACCCTAGGTAAGGTAATAAATCATGTATATTTAATTGCACTGCGCAAACCAGACGTAGTAGTCCAGACTTGCTATGTGTTCCATGGTGGAGCTGGCTACCTCTGAGTAATTTCACTTCCCCAGAGGGTGAAATTCACCCCACTGGAGAGAATCCTCATAAAGCTTCAATTAAGCAAGGTCTGTAAGTGAGGCATAGTCTCGCCTTAGCCCTTCTGCGGTAGGTTGAATTTCACTCTAGGGTGTGTTACCTCATGTACCTCGATGTTTAACAGCAGCAACCAAAAAATTAGACAACTTTCCTATCTTCATAATCCAGGCAGGAATGATCTCTTTAACGACTGTAAATACGTCTCTCTCTTAAAAAGCTGCCACTTTGTTTTTAAGAATCATTTTCAGAGTGTTTCTGGGGAACACATTTTTTAAAATGTGTGAAATTCCCCTATTGGCTCAGTTAGAGTATAAAAATGCCCTTTTTTGAGTGAGCTGTGCGCATGCCTCCTAATGGTGATGCTGGTACACAGAAAGGCCGCTAACTTTTTTCTGTTCGTCTGTAATCACAGGGAAAATCTCATTTTAAGTGAGTCGGTCAAGAAGATAGCTGGACACGCTGCTTTTTGAATTAATATTGTCAAAAGTTCATGTGAAAGATGAAACAATCCCATACATCTATTTGGCCTCCTGATAAAAAATAGTTTTTTTAAAGTCATGAGACTGTCAACATTTAATTTGTGACTTAAACTGTCTTCCCAGACCACGTTCACATTTGTTTACCTGGGGCTATAGCCAACTGATTTTACTTAAATAAACTCTCAGCTGATTTTGTAACAAAAGAGAAGATGGCTGACATCTGCAAGTCATATGGGTAAGTTGGAAACGTTGTAGTTTACTGAAAAAGTATGATTATTCTTGAAACTGGCTTAGCTGGTATCTTGGCCCACTGAATATACAAATGAAAGCCAATATGTTTCCTGCCAGTTTACTGTCAACTAAATTTATTTAAATGTAGTATTTTGTGGCTGGCTTTATTTGAAAGTGCCATCATGTATAGGTTATCAGTAGGCAATGTAAAATGTACCTCTGTAGCATTACCTTGCTTTGTAGCTAAGAAGCAACAAAGTTATTTTGTAGCACGTACTACTCCGTTACCTGTTAAGCTCTGTTTACTCCCAACACATGTTATTGACCTAAAATGTGACCAAGGAAGTAACCCCAAAGCAAGTCACAAGGGTTGTACCTTCATAATTACACTAATGCCTCTCCCATATTTAACCTGCTTTAGCAGAGAGAAATTTACCCACCAGACTTCATGGAGCTCTTGTATGTATAAAGACATGCCCTCTGTTCCTAATTACCTCCACTACCTTATTTCCCTAATGACTTCCCTTCTTTTCCTTATGCAGCTCTTACCTCAATATGATAGTTGTTTTCCGCTTAACCCTTTCCCACTATCATACACAAAAAACCCCTCACTGCAATATGGGACCTAGATGTGTTTATCATTGAGCACTTATGACCTTTGTGAGGGTGGTGTTTGACAAAAGGCAGGCTCTAGTTGTCCATTTAAACACTGACACTTCTGGGACTACAGCATGCCTATATTGCCACATTGAAATTGCCAGGTTATCCTAGTATTTGGGGTTATTGCTCTTACTGATGAGTTTGCTAAATACATTTCATTACCAATGACTTTTCATTTAAAGCACTATGTATTTGATTATGGAAATCGTCAGTCTCTCTCTCATCTTATTTTTTTTTTTTTTTTTTTTAAAAGATTCTGGCCTGGATATCTCTCTCTCTGCTTGGAACTGGATAGAAGAAAGAAGCCTTTCTAGTATTTCATTGGATGACATGAACTGTTGGATGGAGAACTGGTTAGATATCTAACACGTGAGCACACCAGTATCATCGTGATCTATACTTTATGTATTGATTATTGATTAAGATAGAGAAGGCATTTATCGAGAGTTGAATGATGAGAGTTTTAGATCGGTATAAGCAAGATCACTTGATTTTGTAACACTTAATATGTATATGCACAGCATAATATATTGATGTAAAAAATCAAGTGACCCTGTAGTTAATTCTTGTCTTCCAAAAAAAAAAGAACATAGTTCGCTGAGTGTTCAAGATCTCTTGACATTTTAATCAGATTTTTTGCTTCAGCTTTCCCTCTGAGTTTTTTTGCCCAGTACTTGAGAATTAGCTAATCACACACAGCACTATGTTAGTGATTTTTTCTGTCTATAGGGAGCAGGTTTCTGTATCAGATGGCAGAATTGCATGAAAATCTCAATATCCTACAAAGACACACAAAGGAATTTCTTTGGCTGTTAGTTTCAATCCACAAATCACAAAATGACTATGAAAAGCTGTTTTTAGTCTCTCAGTGGCCCTCAGCCTAACAATTAGCTCCATACACTGGAAATGTTGTTGAGCGTCAAAAAATAAATGCGCATGTTTAAAGATGGGTTTTAGACTAAGATATGAATGTAGAATATTGACTCTAGAAAACTAGCTCCTTTTAAATGCAAATAGATGTAAAATTAGGTTTGCTACAAGCTTTTTCCTCAGAGATAACTACAGCTAATCATTTAATTTTGCATTTAGGCTCGATTCCAGAGACTGTGGAAGAATGGAAGTTCCTTCTGCATCTTGCACAAAGTCGCAGCCCTGATTTCCAGTGCCATGGTACACAGAATGGGAATACTATTGGCAATGGTAGCACTAATTGGTCAAACTGCATTACTGTTGAAAATGTAGCTCTGTTGTTGTCTAAGGTAATTGGTCCAGATCGTGCCTTGCCCGTACTGCAGGAATGTGATTTGACAGCAGAATTGTCTGAGAGATTTACCAGGATCTGCGAAATACTGAGAATTGCTGAAAAAAGGCAAAGGTAAGAAGTGTGTGTGTGTGTGTGTGTGTGTGTAGAGAATAGTTTATTAATACTTCACTCAGTGCCATCTTAGGCCATAGTTTTCTTTCAGTAAATTTAAAAAAGAAATGAAAACACTTGGAGCTTCAGCTCCAAGAGTATAAACAGTGTTAGAGTGGTAAAACTTCCTGAAAATACTTCTGACCCCAGTTTAAGAGATATATTTGAGACATGTAGCTGGCTTCTAGGGCTAGGGCCCCCGGAGCAAGGGTTAGGGTCCGCGGAGCAAGGGCTAGGTCAAGAGTTCTAAGAGCTAGGGCCCCCTGAGCAAGGGCTAGGGCTAGGGTTCCCAGGGCTAGGGCTCCGGCACCCAGAGCAAGGGCAAGGCTTCTCAGGGCTAGGGCTAGGGTGCCCGGAGCAAGGGCTAGGGTTCCCAGGGCTAGGGCTAGGGCCCCCGGAGCAAGGGCTCGGGTTTCTAGGGCTAGGGTTCCCGGAGTAAGGGCTAGGGACCCAGGGCTAGGGCCCCCGGAGCAAGGGCTAGAGTTCCCGAGGCTACGGCCCCAGGAGCTAGGGCTAGGGTTTCTGGAGCTAGGGCCCCTGGAACAAGGGCTTGGGTTCCCAGGGCTAGGGTGCCCGGAGCTAGGGCTAGGGTTTCTGGGGCTTGGGCCCCTGGAAGTAGGGCTAGGGTTCCCAGGGCTACGGTTCCCAGGGTTAGGGCCACCGGAGCTAGAGATAGCGTTCCCAGTGTGAGTGGCTCCGGAACTAGGGCTAGGATTCCCAGGGTTAGGTCCCCCAGGAGCAAGGGCTAGGGTTCCCAGGAATAGAGCCCCCGAAGCTAGTGCTAGGGTTCCCAGGGCTAGGGCCCTAGGAGCTGGGGCTAGGGTTCCCAGGGTTTGGTCCCATGGAGCAAGAGCTAGGGTTCCCAGGGTTAGGGCCCCTGGAGCTAGGTCTAGGGTTCCCAGGGATAGGACCCCAGGAGTAAGGGCATGGTTTCACAGGGCTAGGGTTCCCAGGGTTAGGACCACCGGAGCTCGGGCTAGGGTTCCCAGGGCTAGGTTCCCCGGAGCTAGGACTTGGGTTCCCAGGGCTAGAGCTCCTGAAGCAAGGGCTAGGGTTCCCACAGCTAGGGACCCCGGAGCTAGAGCTAGTGTTCCCAGGGCTAGGGCCCCCGGAGCTAGGGCTAGGGTTCTCAGGGTTAGGGCCGCCGGAGTAAGGGCTAGGGTTCCCAGGGTTAGGGCCGCCGGAGCTAGGGCTAGGGTTGCCAGGGTTAGGGCCTCCGGAACAAGGGATATGGTTCCCGGGGCTAGGGTCCCAGGAGCTAGGGCTAGGGTTCCCGGGTCTAAGGCTCCCGGAGCTAGGGCTAGGGTTCTCAGGGCTAGGGCTAGGGTCCCCGGAGCAAGGGCTTGGGATTCCACAGCTAGGGCCCCCAGAGCAAGGGGTAGGGTTGCCAGAGCAAGGGCTAGGGCCCCCGGAACTAGGGCTAGGGTCCCAGGAGCAAGGGCTAGGGTTCCCAGGGCTAGGGCTAGGTCCCCCAGAGCAAGCGATTGGGTTCCCAGGGCTAGGGCTAGGGCCCCCAGAGAAAGGGCTAGTTTTCCCAGGGCTAGAGCTAGGGCCCACGGAGCAAGGGCTAGGGTTCCCAGGGCTAGAGCTAGGGCCCCCGGACCAAGGTCAGGGTTGTCAGTGCTAGGGCTAGGGCACCCGGAGTAAAGATTAGGGTTCCCAGGACTAGGGCTAGGGCACTCGGAGCAAGGGCTAGGGCCACCAGAGTAAGAGCTAGGACCCCCGGAGCAAGGGCTAGGGTTCCCGGAACAAGGTCTTGGGTTCCCAGTGCTAGGGCCCCCGGAGAAAGGGCTAGGGCTCCCAGGGCTAGGGCTTGGGCCCTCGGAGAAAGGGTTAGGATTCCTAGGGCTAGGACTAGGGCCCCGGAGCAAACTGTAGGGTTCCCAGGGGAAGGGCTAGGGCCCCCGGAGCAAGGGCTAGGGTTCCCAGGGCTAGGACTAGGGCCCCTGGAGCAAGGTGTAGGGTTCCCAGGGGAAGGGCTAGCACCCCTGGATCAAGGGCTATGGCCCCCGGAGCAAGAGCTAGGGTTCTCAGGGCTAGAGCTAGGGCCGCCGGAGCAAGGTCTAGGGTTGCCAGAGCAAGATCTAGGGCCCCCGGAGCAAGTGCTAGGATTCCCAGGGCTAAGGTTAGGGCCCCCGGAGCAAGGGCTAGGGTTTCCAGGGCTAGGGCCCCCGGAGTTAGGATTAGGGTTACCAGGGCTACGGCCCCCGGGGTTAGAGGTAGGGGTCCCAGGGCTAGGGTAGGGCCCGCTGAGAAAGGGCTAGGGTTCTCAGGGCTAGGGCTAGGGCCCCCGGATCAAGAGCTAGGGCCCCCGGAGCAAGGGCTAGGGTTCCCGGAGGGAGGGCTTGGGCCCCCTGAGGGAGGGCTAGGGTTCCCGGAGCAAGGGTTAGGGTTCCCAGTGCTAGGGCTAGGGCCCCTGGAGCTAGAACCAGGGTTCCCAGGGCTAAGACTAAGGCCCCCGCAGCTAGGGCTAGGGTTCCCAGGTCTAGGGATAGGGCCCCCAAAGCAAGGTGTAGGGTTCTCAGGGCTAGGGCTCGGGTCCCCGGAGCAAGGGCTAGGGTTGCCGGAGCAAGGTCTAGGGCTCCCGGAGCAAATGCTAGGGTTCCCAGGGCTAGGATAGAGCCCACGGAGGAAGGGCTAGGGTTCCCAGGGCTAGGGCTAGGGCCCCCGGATCAAGGGCTAGGGCCCCTGGAGCAAGGGCTAGGGTTCCCGGAGGGAGGGCTAGGGCCCCCGAACAAGGGGTAGGGTTCCCAGAGCAAGGGCTAGGATTCTCAGTGCTTGTGCCCCCGGAGCAAGGGGTTGGGTTCCCAGTGCTAGGGCTAGTTCTCCGAATGCTAGGGCCCCCGGAGCAAGGGCTCGGTTTCCCAGGGCTAGGGACTCCGGAGATAGTGCAAGGATTCCCAAGGCTAGGGCTAGGACCCCTGGAGCAAGAGCTGGCGTTCCCATAGCTAGGGCTAGAGCTCCTGGAGGAAGGGCAAGAGATCCCAGGGCTAAGGCTAAGGACACCGGATCTAGGGCAAGGGTTCCCAGGGCTTGAGCTAGGGCCCCCGGAGCAAGGGCTAAGGTTCCCAGGGTTAGGGCTAAGGCCCCCAAAGCAAGGTCTAGGTTTCCTGGTGGAAATTCTAGGGCCCCCGGAGCAAGGGCTAGGGTTCCCAGGGCTAGAGGTAGGGTCCCCGGAGCAAGGGCAAGGGTTCCCAGGGCTAGGGTCCCCGGAGACAGGGCTAGGGTTTCCAGGGCTATGGTCCCTGGTGTTAGGGCTAAGGTTTTCAGGGCTAGGGCTAGGGCCCCCGGAGCCAGGGCAAGGGATCCCAGGGTTAAAGCTAGGGACCCCAGCGCAAGGGCTAGGGTTCCCGGAGGAAGTGCTAGGACCCCCGGAGTAAGAGCTTGGGTTCCCAGAGCAAGGGCTAGGGTTCTCAGTGCTAGGGACCCCAGAGCAAGGACTAGAGTTCCCAGTGCCTGGGTTCCCAGTGCTAAGGCTTGTGTTCCCAGGGCTAGGGGCCCCGGAGCAAGGGCTCGGGTTCCCAGGGCTAGGGGTAGGGACCCCGGGGCAAGGTCTAGAGTTCCGAGGGCTAGGTCTAGGGACCACGGAGCAAGGGCTAGGGTTCTCAGGGCTTGGGCGAGGGCCACTGAAGAAAGGGCTAGTGTTCCCAGGGCTAAGGTTATGGCCCCTGGAGCTAGGGCTAGGGATTCCAGTGCTAGGGCCCAAGGAGAAAGGGTTAGGTTTTCCAGGGCTAGGGGTAGGGCTCCCGGATCAAGGGCTTTGGTTTCCAGGGCTGTGCTAGGGCCCTCGGAGCAAGAGCTAGGACCACCGGAGCAAGGACTAGGGTTCCCAGAGCAGAGGCTAGGGTTTCCAGTGCTAGGGCCCCCGGAGCAAGGGCTAGGTTTCCCAGGGCTAGAGCCCCCGGAGCAATGGCTAGAGTTCCCAGGGCTAGGGCCCCCAGAGCTACGACTACAGTTTCCATGGCTTGGGCTCCCGGAGAATGGATTAGGGTTCCCAGGGCTGGGGCTATGGCCGTCGGAGCAAGAGCTAGGACCCCTGGAGCAAGGGCTAGCGTTCCTGCACCAAGGGCTTGGTTTTGCAGTGCTATGGCCCCCGGAGCTAGGGCTAGGGTTCCCAGTGCTAGGGCTAGGGCTTCCAGGGCTAGGGCCCTGGAGCTAGGGCTAGGGTTCCCAGGGCTAGGGCACCGGCGATCGGGCTAGGGTTTCCAGGGCTAGTCTCCCCGGAGCTAGGGCTAGGGTTTCCAGGGCTAAGGTCCCCGGAGTTAGGGCTAGGGCTAGCGTTCCCAGGGCTAGGGCCCCGGGAGTAAGGGTTAGGGGTCCCAGGGCTAGGGCTAGGGCACCCCGAGCAAGGGCTAGGGTTCCCAGCCCTAGTGCTAGGGCCCCCGGAGTAATGGTTAGGGTTCCCAGGGCTAGGGCTAGGGCACCCGTAGCTAGGACTAGGGTTCCCAGGGCTAGGGTTAGGGCCCTCGGAGCAAGGGCTTGGGCCCACGGAGCAAGAGCTAGGATTTCCGGAGGAAGGGCTAGGGTTCCCGGAAGAAGGGCTTGGGTTCCCAGTGCTAGGGCCCCCGGAGCAAGGGCTAGGCTTCCCAGTGCTAGGGCTCCCAGTGCTAGGGCTAGGGTTCCCAGGGCTTGGGCTAGAGCTCCCGGAGCAAGGGTGGAGTTCCCAGGGCTATGACTAGGGCCCCCAGAGAAAGGGCTTGGGTTCCCAGGTCTAGGGCCCCCAGAGCAAGGGCTAGGGTTTCTAGGGCTAGGGCTAGGGACCCAGGAGTAAGGGCTAGGGTTCTCAGGGCTAGGGCTTGGGCCTCCGGTGCAAGGTCTAGGGTTCCCAGGGCTAGGACTAGGACCCCTGGAGCAAGAGCTAGGATTCCTGGAGCAAGGTCTTGGGCCCCCGGAGTAAGGTTTAGGGTTCCCACGGGTAAGGTTCGGGCCTCCGAAGCAAGGGCTAGGGTTCCCAGGGCTAGGGCCCCCGGAACTAGGGCTAGGGTTCCAAGGGCTAGGGTTCCCAGAGCTAGGGCTAGGGTTCCCAGGTCTAGGGCTACGGCCCCCAGAGCTAGAACGATTGTTCCCAGGGCTAACGCTAAGGACACCGGAGCAAGGGCTAGGGTGCCGAGGTCTAGGGCAAGTGCTCCCGAAGCAAGGGCTTGGGTTGTCAGGGCTAGGGCTACAGCCCACGGAGGAAGGGCTAGGGTTCCCAGGGCTTGGGTCCCCGGAGCAAGGACTAGGGTTCCCAGGGCTAGGGCTAGGGCCCCCGGAGCAAGGGCTAGAGTTCCAAGGGCAAGAGTTAGGGCCCCCGGAGCAAGGGCTAGAGTTCCAAGGGGAAGAGTTAGGGCCCCCGGAGCAAGGGCTAGGGTTTCCAGGGCTAGGGACTCTGGAGCTAGGGCAAGGATTCCCAGGGCTAGGGCTAGGGCCCCAGGAGTAAGGGCTAGGGTTCCAGAGCTAAGGTTAGGGCCCCTGGAGGAAGGGCTACACTTCTCATGGCTAGGGACTCCAGAGCTAGGGCTAGGGTTTCCAGGGCTAGGGCCCCTGGAGTTAGGGCTAGGGTTCCCAGAGCTAGGGCTAGGGCCCCCGGAGCAAGGAAAGCGATCCCAGGGTTAGGGAGAGGGACACAAGAGCAAGGACGAGGGTTCCCAGGGCTACGGCCCCCAGAGCGAAGGCTAGGGTTTCCAGTGCTAAGGCCCCCGGAGTAAGGGTTAGGGTTCCCGGGGCTTGGGCTAGGGCACCCGGAGTAAGAGCTAGGGTTCCCAACGCTAGGGCTAGGGACCCCGGAGCAAGGGCTAGGGATCCCATGGCTAGGGCTAGGACCCTCGGAGTAATGGCTAGGGCCCCTGGAGCAAGAGCTAGGACCCCGGAGCAAGGGCTAGGGTTCCCAGTCTTAGGGCTCCTGAAGCAAGGGCTAGGGCTCCCAGGGCTAGGTCTAGGATACCCGGAGAAAGGGTTAGGGTTCCCAGGGCTAGGGCTAGGGCTCCCGGAGCAAGGGCTAGGGCTCCCAGGGCTACGGCTAGGGCTCCCAGAGCAAGGTGTTGGGTTCCCAGGGCTAAGACTAGGGCCCCCGGATCAAGGGCTAGGGCCCCCAGAGCAAGGGCTAGGTTTACAGGAGGAAGGGCTAGGGCCCCCGGAGCTAGGGCTAGGGTTCCCGGAGTAAGGCCTAGTTCTCCCGGAGGAAGGGCTTGGTTTCGCAGTGCTAGGGCGCCTGGAGCAAGGGCTAGGGTTCCCAGTGCTAGGGCTAGGGATCCCAGGTCTAGGGCCCCTGGAGGAAGGGCTAGGCTTCCCAGGGCTAGGGCTAGGGAACCCGGAGCAAGGGCTAGGCTTCCCAGTGGTAGGGCTAGGGCCCCCGGAGCAAGGGCTAGGGTTCCTGGAGCAATGTCTAGGGCCACCAGAGCAAGGGATTGGGTTCCCAGAGCTAAGGTTATGGCCCCTGGAGCAAGGACTACGGTTCCCAGGGTTAGGGCCCCCGGAGCTAGGGCTAGGGTTCCCATAGCTAGGGCCCCCGGAGCTAGGGTTAGGGTTTCCAGGGCTTGGGCCCCCAGAAAAAGGGCTAGGGTTCCCAGAGCTAGGGCCCCCGGAGCAAGAGCTAGGGTTCCCAGGGCTAGGGCTAGGGCTCCCGGAGAAATGGCTAGGATTCCTAGGGGTAGGGCTAGGGCCCACGGAGCAAGGTCTAGGGTTCCTGGAGGAAATTCTAGGGCTACCGGAGCAAGGGTTAGGGTTCCCAGGGCTAATGTTAGGGCCCCTGGAGCAAGGGCTAGGGTTCCCAGGGCTATGGCTAGGGCCACCGGAGCAAGGGATAGTTGTCCCAGGGCTAGGGCTAGGGCCCCCGAAGTAAGGGTTAGGTTCCCAGGGCTAGGGATAGGAGCAAGGGCTTTGATTCCAAGTGCTAAGGCCCCCAGGGCAAGGGCTAGGACCCCCAGGGCAAGGGCCCCTGGAGATAGGGCTAGAGCCCCCAGAGCAAGGGCTAGGGTTCCCAGTGCTTGGGTTCCCAGTGCTAGGGCTAGGGTTCCCAGGGCAACGGCCCCCGGAGGAAGGGCTAGGTTTCCCAGGGCTAGGGCTAGGGCCCCCGGAGGAAGAGCTAGGCTTCCCAGGGCTAGGTCTAGAGCCCCTGGAGCAAGGGACTGGGTTCCCAGGGCTAGGGCTAGGGCCCCCGGAGCTAGGGCTAGGGTTCCCAGAGCTAGTGCCCCCTGAACAAGGGCTAGGGTTCCCAGGGCAAGGGCCCCCCGAGCTAGGGCTTGGGTTCCCAGGGCTTGGGCTAGGGCCTCCGGAGCAAGGGCTTGGGTTCCAGGAGCAAGGTCTAGGGCCCCCGGAGCAAGGACTACGGTTCCCAGGGGTAAGGGTAGGGCCCCGGGAGCAAGGGCTAGGGTTCCCTCGTCTAGGGCCCCGGGAGCTAGGGCTAGGGTTCCCAGGGCAAGGGCCCCCGGAGTAAGGGCTAGAATTCCCAAAGCTAGGGCTCCTGGAACTAGGGCTAGGGTTCCCAGGGCTAGGGCTAGAGCCCCCGGAGCAAGGGCTAGGGTTCCCAGGGCTAGGGCTAGAGCCCCCGGAGCACAGGCAAGGGTTCCCAGGGGTAAGGTTAAGGCCCTGGAAGCAAAGGCTAGGGTTCCCAGGGCTAGGTCCCCCGGAGCAAGGGCTAGGCTTCCCAGAGCTAGGGCTAGGGCCCCCGGAGCTAGAGCGGGTGTTCCCAGCGCTAAGGATAAGGCCCCCAGAGAAAGGGATAGGATTCCCAGGTCTAGGGCTACGGACCCCGAAGCAAGGTGTAGGGTTCTCAGGGCTAGGGTTAGGGCCCCCACAGCAAGGGATAGGGTTCACAGGGCTTGAGCTAGGGCACCCGGAGCAAGGGCCGAGGTTGCCGGAGGAAGGTGAAGGGAATCCAGAGCAAGTGCTAGGGTTCCCAGGGCTAAGGTTAGGGCCCGCAGAGCAAGTGCTAGGTTTTCCAGGGCTAGGGCCCTGGGAGTTAGGAAAAGGATTTCCAGGGCTAGAACAGGGCCTGCGGAGCAAGGGCTAGGGTTCCCAGGGCTATGGCCCCCGGAGCAAGGGCTAGGGTTCCCAAGGCTAGGGCCTCCGGAGCTAGGGCTAGGGATCCCAGGGCTAGGTATGGAGCCCCTTAGCAAGGTCTCGGGTTCCCGGAGGAAATTCTAGGGCCCCCAGAGTAAGGGCTACGGTACCCAGGGCTAAGGTTAGGGCCCCCAGAGCAAGGGCTTGGGTTCCCAGGGTTATAGCTAGGACCCCCGGCACAAGGGCTAGGGTTCCCAGGTCTAGGGCTAAGGACCCCGGAGCAAGGGCTAGAGTTCCCAGTTCTAGGGCCCCCAGAGCTAGGGCGAGGGTTCCCAGGGCTAGGGCTACGGCCCTCAGAGCAAGGGCTAGGGTCCCCGGAGCAAGAGCTAGAACCCCTGGAGCAAGTGCTAGGGTGCCCGGAGGAAGGACGTTGGTTAAAAGTGCTAGGGCCCCCGGAGCAAGGGCTAGGGTTCCCAGTGCTACGGTTCCCAGTGCTAGGGCTAGATTTCCCAGCCCTAGGGCCCCCGGAGAATGGGCAAGGGTTCCCAGGGATAAGACCACCAGAGCTAGGGCTATGGTTTCCAGGGCTAGGATCCCAGGACCTAGGGCTATGGTTTCCAGCGTTAGGGTTCCCAGAGTTAGGGCTAGGGTTCCCAGGGCTAGGGCTGGGGCCCCCAGAGCAAGGGCTAGGGTTCCCAGGGCTAGGGCTCCCAGAGCTAGGGCTAGGGTTTCCAGGGCTAGGGCCCCCGGAGTAAGGGTGAGCGTTCACAGGGCTAGGGCCCCCGGAGCAAGGGGTTGGGTTCCCGGAACAGAGGGCTTGGGTTCGCAGTGGTAGGTCCCCCGGAGCAAGGGCTAGGACTCTCAGTGCTAGGATTAAGGCCTCCGGAGCAAGGGCTAGGGTTCCCAGTGCTAGGGCTAGGGCCCCCGCAGCAAGGGCTAGGTTTCCCAGGGCTAGGTCCCTTCAGAGCTAGAGCTAGGGTTTCCTGGGCTAGGACCCACGGAGTAAGGGTTAGGGTTCCCAGGGCTAGGGCTAGGGCCCTCAGAGCAAGGACTAGGGCCCCCGGAGCAAGGGCTTGGGTTCAGGAAACAAGGGAGTGGTTTCCCAGTGCTAGAGCCCCCGAGACAAGGGCTAGGGTTCCCAGGCTAGGGCTAGGGCCCCCGGATCAAGGGATATGGCCACCGGAGCAAGGGATAGGGTTCCCGGAGCTAGGACTAGGCTCCCCGGAGCAAGAGTTAGGGTTCCCAGTGCTAGGTTCCCTGGAGCAAGGGCTAGGTTTCCCAGTGCTTGGGTTCCCAGTGCTAGGGCTAGGGTTCCCAGGGCTAGAGCTTGAGCCCCCTGGGCAAGGGCTAAGGTTCCCAGGGCTAGGGCTAGGGCTCCTGGAGCAAGAGCTAGAGTTCCCAGGGCTATGGCTAGGGCCCCCGGAGCTAGGGCTAGGGTGCCCAGGGCTAGGGCTAGGGCCCTCGGAGCAAGGGCTAGGGCCCCCAGGGCTAGGGCTAGGGTCTCCGGAGCAAGGGCTAGTGTTCAGGGAACAAGGGCTTGGGTTCCCAGTGCTAGGGCCCCCGAGGCATGGGCTAGGGCTCCCAGGGCTAGGGCTAGGGCCCACGGAGAAAGGGTAAGGATTCCCAGGGCTAGGAGTAGGGCCCCCGGAGCAAGAGCTATGGTTCCCAGGGCTAGGGCCCCCGGAGCAAGGGCTAGGGCCCCCGGAGCAAGGGCTTGGGTTCCCGAACCTAGGGCTAGGGATCTCGGAGCAAGGGTTAGGGTTCTCAGTGCCAGGGTCCCCAGAGAAAGGGCTAGGGTTTCCAGTGCTTTGGTTTCCAGGGCTAGTGCTAGGGTTCCCAGGTCTTGGGCACCTGGAGGAAGGGCTAGGGTTCCCAGGGCTAGGGCTACGGCCCCCAGAGCAAGCGTTAGGGTTCCCGGGGCTAGGACTAGGGGCTCCCGATCAAGAGCTAGAGCACCTGGATCAAGGGCTCGGGCCCTCGGAGCAAGGGCTAGGGTTAAGAGGGCTAGGGCTCGGGCCCCCGGAGCAAGGGCTAGGGTTCCCAGGGCTAAGGCTACGGCACCCGGAGCTAGGGCAAGGGTTCCCAGCGCTAGGGCTAGGGCCCCCGGAGAAAGGGCTAGGGTTTCCAGGGCTAGGGCTAGAGCCCCCGGAGCAAGGGCTAGGATTCTCAGGGCTAGTTCCCCCGACGCAAGGGCTAGGGTTCCCAGTGCTTGGGTTCCCAGTGCTAGGGTCGGGTTCCGAGGTCTAGGGCCCCTGGAGTAAGGGCTAGGGTTCCCAGAGCTAAGGCTAGGGTCCCCAGAGCACGGGATAGGTTTGCGAGGGCTAGGGCCCAAGGAGCAAGGGCTAGGGTTTCCAGGGCTATAGTCCCCGGAGTTAGGGCTAGGGTTTCCAGGGCAAGGGCTGTGGCCCCTCAAGGAAGGGCTAGGGTTCCCAGCGCTAGGGCTAGGGCCCCCGGAGCAAGGGCTAGGGCTCCCAGGGCTAGGGCTAGGTCCACCGGAGCAAGGGCTAGGGTTCCTAGGGCTAGGGCCCCCAGAGTAAGGGTTAGGGTTCCCAGGTCTATTGTAGGGCACCCCTTGCAAGGGCTAGGGTTCCCAGGGCTAGGGCTAGGGCTAGGGCCCCGGAGAAAGTGCTAGGGTTGCCAGGGCTTGGGCTGGGGCCACCGGAGCAAGGGCTAGGGTTCCCGGAGGAAGGTCTAGGGCTGCTGGAACAAGGGCTAGGGTTCCCATTGCTAGGGCTAGGGCCTCCACAACAAGGGCAAGGGTTCCCATTGCTAGGGCTACGGCCCCCACAAGAAGGGATTAGGTTCCCAGGGATAGAGCTAGGGTCCCTGGAGCTAGTTCTAGGGTTGTCATGGTTAGGACTAGGACCCCGGAGAAAGGGCTAGAGACCCTAGTGCCAGAGTTAGGGTCCTCGGAACAAGGGCTAGGGTTCCCAAGGCTAGGGCTAGGACCCCTAGAGGAAGGGCTAGGGTTCCCAGAGCAAGGAATTGCGCTCCTGGAGCAAGGGCTAGGGTTCTCATGGCTAAGGTTAGGGCCGCCGTAGGATGGGCTATGGTACCCAGGGCTAGTGCTACTGGAGCTAGGGCTAGGGTTTCCAGGGCTGTCCTAGGTCCCCCTTAGCAAGGGCTAGGGTTCCCAGGGCTAGGGTTACGGCCCTATGAGCAAGCGTTAGGGTTCCCGGGGCTAGGGCTAGGGCCCCCCGATCAAGGGATAGGGCACCTGGATCAAGTGCTCGGACCCCGGAGCAAGGGCTTGGTTCCCAGGGCTAGGGCTAGGCTACGGCTCCTGGATCAAGGCTAGGGCCCCCGGAGCAAGGGCTAGGGTTCCCCGGAGGAAGGGCTAGGGCCCCCGTAGCCAGGGCTAGGGTTCCCGGAGGAAAGGCTAGCACACCCGGAGGAATGGGCAATGGTTCCCGAAGCAACAGCTAGAGTTCTCAGTGTTGGGAAGCGATAGGGTTTCCAGTGCTTGGGTTCCCAGTGCTAGGGCTAGGGTTCCCAATGCTATGGCCCCCGGAGCTAGGGCTAGGGTTCGCATGGCTAGGGCCCCCGGAGCTAGGGCTAGAGAAAGGGTTAGGTTTCACAGGGCTAGGGCTAGGGCCCCTGGAGCAAGGGCTTTGGTTCCCAGGGCTGGGCTAGGGCCCGCGGAGCAAGAGCTAGGGCCCCTGGAGCAAGAGCTATGACCCCCGGAGCAAGGGCTAGGGTTTCCAGTGCTAGGTTTCCCAGTGCTAGACCTTGGGCCCCCGGAGCTAGAGCGAGGGTTCCCATTGCTAAGGCTAAGGCCCCCGGAGGAAGGGCTAGGGTTCCAAGGTCTAGGGCTAGGGACACCGAAACATGGTCCAGGGTACTCAGGGCTAGATCTAGGGCGCATGGAGCAAGGGTTAGGGTTCCCAGGGCAAGAACTAGGGCCCCTGGAGCAAGGGCTAGGGTTCCCGGAGCAAGGGCTATGGCCCCCGGAGCAAGGACTAGGGTTCCCAGGACTAAGGTTAGGGCCCCTAGAGCTAGGACTAGTGTTCCCAGGTCTATGGCCCCCAGAGCTAGGGCTAGGGTTCCCAGGGCTAGGGCTAGGGCCCCCGGAGCAAGGGCTAGGGTTCCCAGGGCCAGGGCCTCCGGAGTAAGGGTTAGAGTTCACAGGGCTAGGGCTAGGGCCCTGGGAGCAAGGGCTAGGGCCCACGGAGCAAGAGCTAGGACTCCAGGAGAAAGGGCTAGGGTTCCCGGATTAAGGGCTTGGGTTCCCAGTGCTAGGACCCCCGGAGCAAGGGCTAGGGTTCCCAGCGCTAGGGCTAGAGCCCTCGGAGAAGGGCTAGGGTCCCCGAAGCAAGAGCTAGGACCCCCGGAGCAAGGGCTAGGGTTCCCAGCGCTAGGGCTAGAGCCCTCGGAGAAGGGCTAGGGTCCCCGAAGCAAGAGCTAGGACCCCCGGAGCAAGGGCTAGGGTTCCCAGCGCTAGGGCTAGAGCCCTCGGAGAAGGGCTAGGGTCCCCGAAGCAAGAGCTAGGACCCCCGGAGCAAGGGCTAGGGTTCCCAGCGCTAGGGCTAGAGCCCTCGGAGAAGGGCTAGGGTCCCCGAAGCAAGAGCTAGGACCCCCGGAGCAAGGGCTAGGGTTCCCAGCGCTAGGGCTAGAGCCCTCGGAGAAGGGCTAGGGTCCCCGAAGCAAGAGCTAGGACCCCCGGAGCAAGGGCTAGGGTTCCCAGCGCTAGGGCTAGAGCCCTCGGAGAAGGGCTAGGGTCCCCGAAGCAAGAGCTAGGACCCCCGGAGCAAGGGCTAGGGTTCCCAGCGCTAGGGCTAGAGCCCTCGGAGAAGGGCTAGGGTCCCCGAAGCAAGAGCTAGGACCCCCGGAGCAAGGGCTAGTGTTCTTGGAACAAGGGATTGGGTTCCCAGTGTTGCCGGCACAAAGTGCCCGAGGGGGGCAACAGCAGAGGGGTCCGTTGCCCGGTGTGCACTACGCCAATGAACACACCAGGGGTGGAGAAGCACAACACAAGTTTATTTGAGCTCAGATAAGGTGCGAGGGAGAATGCAGTCTCAAATCCTGCACACTGCACACAGGCAGGGCACTAATATTTATAACCCCTCCTTCTTGTATCTTTCTTTCTATGCTATTCATTGTGTGGGTTACTTTCTCAGGCACATGGCCTTGGCTATAACATCTGCTTCCTATTTATCTTATCCAGTACTAGCAGTTTCTAGTAGCAACTGGCTTTGCTAACTACAGCCCTATTGTTTAGCAATTAGCTCATAACACAGGTGGTTACAGTCAGCACATTAATACAGAAAATTACATTCAACATTTTAGTACAAAAGGTTACAGAAATATAGTGAGGCTAACACACAGACTTGCATCATACTAACATGGAGGCACTTTGGTTCACACAGGCCCCATTATAAAATCCTTCAGCAAAAGGATTTTTACCTAGTGGCACCAACACCAGTGCTAGGGCCCCCAGAGCAAGGGCTAGGGCTCCCATGGCTAGGGTAGGGCCCGCGGAGCAAGTTCTATGGTTCCCAGGGCTAGGGCTAGGGCTAGGGCCCCGGATCAAAGGTTTGGGACCACGGATCAAGGGCTATGGTTCCCGGAGGGAGGGCTAGGGCCCCCGGAGCAAGGGATGTGGTCCCGGAGCAAGGGCTAGGGTTCCCAGTGCTTGGATTACCAGTGCTAGGGCTACTTTTCCGAATGCTAGGGCCTCCGGAGCAAGGCTAGGGTTCCCAGGGCTAGGGCTAGGGCCCCCCGGAGCAAGGGCTAGGGTTCCCAGGGTTAGGGCTAGGGGTCACAGAGCAAGGGCTAGGATTCCCAGGGGTAGAGCTAGGGACCCCGAAGGAAGGGCTAGGGTTCCCAAGGCTAGGGTTAGGGCCCCTGGAGCAAGGTCTGGGGTTCTGAGGGCTAGGGCTAGGGCACCCGAAGCAAGGGCTCGGTTTCCCAGGGCTAGGTTCCTTCAGAGCTAGGGATGGAGCCCCTTAGCAAGGTCTAGGGTTCCCGGAGTTAATTCTACGGCCCCCGGAGCAAGGACTAGAGTTCCGAGGGGCCCTAGCTCTTGCTCTGAGGGCCCAAGTCCTACCTCTAGGAACCCGTGTCCTTGCTCCAGGCACTCGAGCCCTAGCTCTGGGAACCCTAGTCCTTGCTCCGGGAACCCTAGTCCTAGCTCCCGGGGCCCTAACCTTACCCCTGGCAACCCTAGCCCTTGCTCCGGTGGCCCTAACCTTACCCCTGGGAACCCTAGCCCTTCCTCCGGCGGCCCTAGACCTTTCTCCTGGAAACCTAGCCCTTGCTCCGGGGTCCCTAGCCCTAGCCCTGGGAACCCTAGCCCTTGCTCCGGGGGCCCTAGCACTAGCAATGAGAACCCTAGACCTTGCTACGGAGGCCATAGCTCTAGCCCTAGGAACCCTAGCCTTTGGTCCGGGCCACTAACCTTAGCGCTGGGAAGGGCTAGGATTCCCAGGGCTAGGGCTAAGACTCCCGGAGCAAGGGATTGGGTTCCCAGGCCTAGGGCTAGGGCCCCGGAGCTAGGGCTAGGGTTCCGACAGCTAAGGCTAGGGCCCCCAGAGAAAGGGCTAGGATTTCCAGGGCTGGAGCTAGGGCCCCGGAGCAAGTGCTAGGGTTCACAGGGCTAGGGCTACGGCCCCCGGAGCATGGTCTGTTGTTCTCAGGGCTAGGGTAAGGGCACCTGGAGCAAGGGCTCGGTTTCCCAGGGCTAGGGCTGGGGCCCTCGGAGCAAGGTCTAGGTTTCCTGGAGTTAATTCTAGGGCCCGTGAAGCAAGGGCTAGGGTTCCTGCGGAGCAAGGGCTAGGGTTCCCAAGGCTAAGGTTAGGGCCCCCGGAGCAAGGGATAGGGTTCCCTGGGTTATAGCTAGGGCCCCAGGAGCAAAGGGCTAGGATTCCTAGGGCTATTGCTAGAGCCCACGGAGCAAGGGCTAGGGTTACGGGAGCAAAATCTAGGGCCCCCGGAGCAAGGGCTAGGGTTTCCAGGGCTGGAGCTAGGGCCCCGGAGCAAGGGCTAGGCTTCCCAGGGCTAGCGCTAGGGCCCCCGGAGCAAGTTCTATAGTTCCCAGGGCTAGGGCTAGGGTCCCTGGAGCAAGGGCAAGGGTTTCCAGTGCTTGGGTTACCAGTGCTAGGGCTAGGGTTATGGGGGGTTAAGACCCCCGGAGCAAGGGCTAGGGTTCCCGGAGCAAGGGCTAGGATTCCCAGGTCTAGGGCAGGGGTCACCGGAGCAAGGGCTAGGGTTCCAAGGTCAACGGCTAGGGACCGAGGAGCAAGGGCTAGGGTTCCCAGTGCTATGTCTAGGGCCCCCGGAGCAAGGGCTCTGGTTCCCAGGGCTAGGGCTAGGGTCCAAGGTGCAAGGGCTAGGTCCCCCGGAGCAAGGGCTAGGGTTCCCAGTGCTTGGGTTACCAGTGCTAGGGCTACTTTTCCGAATGCTAGGGCCCCCAGAGTAAGGGCTAGGGTTCCCAGGGCTTGGGTTAGGGCCCCCAGAGCAAGGACTAGGGTTCCCTGAGCTAGGGCTAGGGCTCCCGGAGGAAGGGCTAGGATTCTTGGGCTAGGGCCCCTGGAGCAAGGGCTAGGGTTCCCAGGGCTAGGGTTAAGGCCCCCGGAGCAAGGGATTGGGTTTCCAGGCCTAGGGCTAGGGACCCCGGAGGTAGGGCAAGGATTCCGATTGGTAGGCCTATGGCCCCTGGAGAAAGAACTATGGTTCCCAGTGCTGGAGCTAAGGCCCCCAGAGCAAGGGCTAGGGATCCCAGGGCTAGGGCTAGGGCACCCGGATCTAGGGCTAGGGTTCCCAGGGCTAGGGCTGGGGTCCCGGAGCAAGGTATAGTTTTCCCAGAGGAAATTCTAGGGCTCCTGGAGCAAGGCCTAGGGTTCCCAGGGCTAGGGCTAGGGACCCCAGAGCAAGGGCTAGGGTTCCCAGGGCTATTGCTAGGGCTCCCGGAGCAAGGCCTAGGGTTCCCAGGGCTAGGGCTAGGGCCCCTGGAGCAAGGTCTGGGGTTCTCAGGGCTAGGGCTAGGACACCCTGAGCTAGGACTAGGGTTTCCAGGGCTAGGGCTAGGACCCTGGAGCAAGGGCTAGGGTTCCCAGGGCTAGGGCTACGGCATTTGGAGCAAGGGCTAGGGCCCCCGGAGCAAGAGCTAGGATCCCCAGAGCAAGGGCTAGCGTACCCAGAGAAAGGGCGTGGAATCACAGTGCTAGGGCTCCCGGAGCAAGGGCTAGGGTTCCCAGTGCTACAGTTCCCAGGGCTAGGGCTAGGTTTCCCCGGAGCTAGGGCCCCCGGAGCTAGGGCTAGGGTTTCTAGGGCTACGGCACAAGAGAAAAGGCTAGGGTTCCAAGGGATTGGGCCCCTGGATCTTGGGCTAGGGTTAACAGGGCTAGGATCCCCGGACCTAGGCCTATGGTTTGCAGGGCTAGGGTCCCCATAGTTAGGGCTGGAGTTCCCAGGGCTAGGGTTAGGGGTCCCAGAGAAAGGGCTAGGGTTCCCAGGGCTAATGCTAGGGCCCCCGGATCAAGGTCTAGGGTTCCCAGGGCTAGGGCCCCCAGAGCTAGGTCTAGGGTTTCCAGGGCTAGGGCCCCCGGAGTAAGGGTTAGGGTTCCCAGGGATAGGGATAGGGCTAGGGCCCCCGGAGAAATGGTTAGGATTACCAGGGCTAGGAATAAGGCCCCCGTAGCAAGAGATAGGGTTCCCAGGGCTAGGGGGAGGGCCTCCAGAGCAAGTTGTAGGGTTCCCAGGTCTAGGGCTAGGGCCCCAGGATCAAGGCCTAGGGCCCCTGGAGCAAGGGCTAGGGTTCCCGGAGCAAGGGCTAGAGATTTCAGTGCTAGGGCCCCCGGAGCAAGGGCTAGGGTTCCCAGTGCCTTGGTTCCCAGTGCTAGGGCTAGGGTTCCCAGGGAGAGGGCCCCTGGAGCAAGGAACTAGGGTTCCCGGAGGAAGTGCTAGGGCCCCCGGAGCAAGGGCTAGGGTTCCCAGAGAAAGGGATTGGGTTCGCAGTGCTAGGGCTAGGGCCCCCGGACAAAGGGCTAGGTTTCCCAGGGCCAGAGCTAGGACCCCCAAAGCAACGGCTAGGGTTCCCAGGGCTAGGGCTAGAGCCCCTGGAGTAAGGGCTAGGGTTCCCAGCGCTAGGGCTGGGGCCACCGGAGCAAGGGCTAGGGTTCCCAGGGCTAGGGCCCCCGGAGTTAGGGCTAGGGTTTCCAGGGCTAAGGTCCCCGGAGTAAGGTTTAGTGTTCCCAGGGCTATTGTAGGGCACCCCGTGCAAGGGCTAGGGTTCCCAGCGCTAGGGCTAGGGCCCCCGGAGCAAGGGCTAGGGTTCCCAGTGCTTTGTTTCCCAATGCTAGGGCTGGGGTTCCCTTGGCTAGGGCCCCCGAAGCAACGGCTAGGGTTCCCAGGGTTAAGGCTAGGGCCCCCGGAGCTAGGGCAAGGGTTCCAAGCACTAGGGCTAGTGCCACCGGAGAAAAGGCAAGGGTTCAGAGGCCTATGGCTGGGTTCTACCGGAGCAAGTGCTAGGGTTCTCAGGGCTAGGTGTATGGCCCCCAGAGTAATTTCTAGGGTTCTCAGGGCTACGGGTTGGGTCCCCGGACCAAGATCTAGGGTTTCCAAGGCTAGTGCTAGAGCCCCCGGAGACAGGGCTAGGATTCCCAGGGCTAGGGACTCCGGAGCTAGGGCAAGAGTATCGAGGGCTAGGGCCCATGGAGAAAGGGTTGGGTTTCACAGGGCTAGGACTAGGGCCCCTGGAGCAAGGATTAGGGTTCCCAGGGGTAGTGCTAGAGCCCCCAGAGCAAGGGCTAGGGTTCCCGGAGCAGTGTCTAGGGCCCCCGGAGCAAGCGCTTGGGTTCCCAGGGCTAAGGTTAGGGCTCCTGGAGCAAGGACTAGGTGTGACGATGTGGTTCTGGCGGGACCCAACTGAGAGTGCCAAATCAGAACCAATTGCTCAAACAGGGCAGTCACAGCCCAAGGCTGGGGTTTCTGCGGGTTCCACCTGTAAAGCAAACCAAACCAGCCAGACAAAAGGGAGCTTCGGCGTCACCCCACTGGGCAATCAAGTCACAACAAGCCAATTTCCTTTAGACACTCCAGCTCCACAGTATCACCACCGTCCGCCACACGTCTGGGATGAATGGTTATGGAAAACCAACACCCAGTAAAAGAAAAGGTTCTCTCGATCACAAGGACCAAGCCCCAGACCCAGCGTCAATATTACATATCAGGATCTTACTACAATCACCTGTTGCCAATCCTTAGAAACTAAAATCAAAGGTTTTTCATAAAGAGGAAAAAAGATAAGAGGTGAAGAGCTAGAATTGTATAACTGAATCCAATTACATCAAGTAATGGCAAAGTCCCTTAGTTCAGGCTGTAGCAGTGATGAAGTAAAACTGCTCAGGTTAAATCACGGTCTCTGGAGTAACATCCCCCGCTGGGATGGGGTCATCAGTCCCTTGTGTAAGCAGAGTCAGGATGAGCTGGTACCCTGACATCTGGGGGTAGAAGTATGGGAAGTGTGGAAAGAATTTTGGAATGAAAATCTCAAATAATCTGCCATAGGCACACCTACCCCATCCCAGACTGCCGAGGCTGTGGGGAACTGCTTTGTGACAGAAAGACTCAAACTCAGCGTGTGGGTGGTACTTGCTAGACAAGGGACATGGGTTCCAAAAACTGTAAGAGAGAGGTGGACAGGTATTTGGTCGTGTGTGCAGGCTCCTTTGGAGCTAGAAGCACTAGTTGCACACCCTCCTCTCTCCACTGTAGAATGTCAGAGTTGATTTTTTATTCCCTTAGCCTCTAGATACAGGTTTGCCTGAGCTGAACTCACGTTTGGGCTATAGGCTGCACTAGCCACGGGCTCCCCTTACAATGTCGCAGAATCACTAGAGCTGAAATCACAAAAAGGCTACATTACTGAGCTAGGAGCACTGAGTACTGTGCTAACTAGTGGGGTTGTGTAGGTGATGGTCCTTAATGGGCCATCAAGCAGGCTAAGCTGAGCTGACACCAACTAGTCTGGGGTGTCACCCAGAACTGCAGCACCAATTTAAAATACAGACAGTACACAGACAGTATTCATAACTTCAACTACAAAAATGATACAGACATACAGACAGCACAATCATAAGACCGTAACCTGGTCTTAGACACCTTATATGACCCCCTTTACATAGGATTTGGTGCCACTACAGAACCGTGGTTGCACCCATGTTCTATATGGTCCCAGTTTATATCAATAACGTCACACTAGGGTTCCCAGGGCAAGGGCCCCCGGAGCTAGGGTTAGGGTTTCCAGGGCTTGGCCCCCAGAGAAAGGGCTAGGGTTCACAGGGCTAGGGCCCCTGGAGCTCGGGCTAGGGTTTCTAGGGCTAGGCTTCCCGGAGCTAGGGCTAGGGTTCCCAGGGCTAGGGCTAGGGCTAAGGACCCCGGAGAAATGGCTATGGTTTCCAGGGCTAGGGCTAGGGCCCCCAGAGCAAGGGCTAGGGTTCGCAGGGCTAGGGTAGGGCCCCCAGAGCAAGGGCTTGCGTTCCAGGGCTATAACTAGGGCCCCCAGAGCAAGGGCTTGCGTTCCAGGGCTATAGCTAGGGCCCCCAGCGCAAGGGCTAGGGTTCCCAGGGCTAGGGCTAGGGCCCCTGGAGAAAGGGCTAGGGTTCCCGGGGCTAGGGATAGGGCACCCGGAGCAAGGGCTAGGGTTCCCAGTTCTAGGGCTAGGGCCCCCGGAGTAAGGTCTGGGGTTCTCAGTGCTAGGGCTAGGGCATCTGAAGCAGGGGCTAGGGTTCCCAGGGCTAGGACTGGGGCCCCTGGAGCTAGGTCTAGGGTTCCTGGAGTTAATTCTAGGGCCCCTGGAGCAAGGGCTAGGGTTCCCAGGGCTAAGGTCTAGGGCCCCCGGAGCAAGTTTTACGGTTCCCAGGGCTAGGGCGCCTGGAGAAAGGGCATGGTTTCTCAGTGCTTGGGTTACCAGTGCTAGGGCTAGGGTTAAGAGGGCTAGGGCCCCCTTAGCAAGGGCTAGGGTTCCCAGGACTAGGGCTTAGGCCCCCGGAGCAAGGGCTAGGGTGCCCAGTTCTATGGCTAGGGACCCAGGAGCATGGGCTAGGGCTCCCAGGGCTAGGTCTACGGCCCTCGGAGCAAGGACTACGGCCCCCTGAGCAAGAGCTAGGACCCCTGGAGCAAGGCCTAGGGTTCCCGGAGCAAGGGCTTGGTTTCTCAGTGCTAGGGCCCCCAGAGCAAGGGCTAGGGTTCCCAGTGCTAGTGTTCCCAGTGCTAAGGCTAAGGTTTTCAGGGCTAGGGCCCCAGGAGCCAGGGCTAGGATTCCCAGTGCTAGGGCTAGAGCTCTCAGATCAAGGGCTAGAGTTTCCAGGGCTAATGCTAGGGCCCCGGGAGCTAGTGCAAGAGTTCCCAGGGCTAGGACTAGGGCCCCAGTAGAAAGGGCTTGGGTTCCCAGGGCTAGGGTTAGGGCCACTGGAGCAAGGGCTAGGGTTCCCAGGGCTAGGGCTAGGGCCCCCGGAGAAAGGGCTAGGGTTCCAGGAGCAAGGTCTAGGGCCCCCGGAGCAAGAGCTAGTGTTCCCAGGGTTAAAGTTAGGGCCCCGGGAGCAAGGATAGGGTTCCCAGGAATAGGGCCCCAAGAGCTAGGGCTAGGGTTCCCAGTGCAAGGGCCCCCTGAGCAAGGGCTAGGGTTCCAAGGGCTTGGGCCCCCGGAGCTAGGGCTAGGGTTCCCAGGAATAGGGCTAGGTCCCCCGGAGCAACAGCTATGGTTCCCAGGGCTAGGGCTAGGACTAGGGCCCCTGGAGCAAGGGCTAGGGCCCTCGGAGCAAGATATAGGGCCCCTGGAGGAAGAGCTAGGACCTCCGGAGCAATGACTAGGGTTCCCAGAGCAACGGCTAGGGTTTCCAGGGCTAGGGCCCCCGGAGCAAGGTCTAGGTTTCCCAGGTCTAGGGCTAGGGCCTCCGAGCTAGGGCTAGTGTTCCAGGGCTAGCACTAGGGCCCCCGGAGATAGAGTGAGGGTTCCCAGGGCTAAGGCTAAGGCCCCCGGAACAAGGGCAAGGATCCCAGGTCTAGGGCTAGGGCACACTAAGTAAGGTCGAGGGTTCTCAGGGCTATGGCTAGGGCCCACGAAGGTAGGGGTCAGTTTCACAGGGCTAGAGCTAGGGCACCCGGAGCAAGGGCTAAGGTTGCCAGAGCAAGATATAGGGAATCCGGAGCAAGTGCTAGGGTTTCCAGGGCTAAGGTTAGGGCCTGCGGAGCAAGGGCTAGGGTTTCCTTGGCTAGGGCCCCGGGAATTAGGATTAAGGTTTCCAGTGCTAGGGTAGGGCCCACGGAGCAAGGACTAGGGTTCCCTGGGCTAGCGCTAGGGCCCCCGGGTCAAGGGCTAGGGCCCCCGGAGCAAGGGCTAGGGTTCCCTTAGGGAGGACTAGGGCCCCCGGAACAAGGGCTAGAGTTCCAGGAGCAAAGGCTAGGGTTCTCAGTGCTAGGTCCAGCGGAGCAAGGGCTTGGGTTCCCAGTACTTGGGTTCCCAGTGCTAGGGCTAGTTTTCCGAATGTTAGGGCCCCCGGAACAAGGGCTAGTGTTCCCAGGGCTAGGGTTAGGGCCCCCGGAGCAAGGGCTAGGGTTCCCAGGGTTAGGGCTAGGGCCCCCGGAACAAGGGCTAGGATTCCTAGGGGTAGGGCTAGGGTTCCCAGGGCTAGGGCTAGGGATCCCGGAACAAGGCATTGGGTTCCCAGGCCTAGGGCTGGGGCTCCCAGAAGTAGGGCAAGGGTTCCGATTGCTATGGCTAGGGCCCCCGGAGAAAGGGCTAGGGTTCCTAGGGCTAGAGCTAGGGCCCCCGAAGCAAGGGCTAGGGTTCCCAGGGCTAGGGCTAGGGCCCCTGGAGCAAGGTCTGGGGTTCTCAGGGCTAGGGCTAGGACACCCTGAGTTAGGACTAGGGTTTCCAGGGCTAGGGCTAGGACCCTGGAGCAAGGGATAGGGTTCCCAGGGCTAGGGCTACTGCCCTTGGAGCAAGAGCTAGGGTCACTGGAGCAAGAGCTAGGATCCCCGGAGCAAGGACTAGAGTTCCCAGAGCAAGGGCTACTGTTTCCAGTGCTAGGGTTCCCAGTGCTAGGGATAGGATTCCTAGGGCTAGGGCCAACGGAGCAAGAGCTAGTATTCCCAGAGCTAGGGCTAGGACACATGAAGCAAGGGCTAGGGTTCCCAAGGATAGGGCCCCTGGAGCAAGTGCTAGGGTTCCCAGGTCTAGGGCTAGGGCCCCGGAGCTAGAGCGAGGGTTCCCAGGCCTAAAGCTAAGGCCCGCGGAGCAAGGTCTTTTGTTCTCACCGCTAGGGTTAGGGCCCCCGGAGCAAGGGCTAGAGTACCCAGGGCTAAGGTTAGGGCCCCCGGAGCAAAGGCTAGGGTTGCGGGAGCAATATCTAGGGCCCCCAGAGCAAGTGCTTGGGTTCCTAGTGCTAAGGTTAGGGTCCTCGCAGCAAGGGCTAGGGTTTCTAGGGTTAGAGCCCCGAAGTTAGGATTAGGGTTGACAGGGCTAGGGTAGGGCCGGCGGAAGAAGGGTAGGGTTCCCAAGGCTAGGGCTAGGGCCCCGGGATCAAGGGCTAGGGCCCCCGGAAGGAGGTCTAGGGCACCCAGAAGAAGGGCTACGGTTCCCGGAGGAAGGGCTAGGGTTCTCAGTGCTAGGGCCCCCGAGCAAGGGTTATGGTTCCCAAGGCTTGGGGTCCCAGTGCTAGGGCTAGTTTTCCTAATGCTAGGGCCCCCGAAGCAAGGGTTAGGGCTCCCAGGGCTAGGGCTAGGGCCTCCAGAGCAAGGGCTAGGGTTTCCACGACTAGGGCTAGAGCCTCGGAGCTAGAGTGAGGGTTCCCAGGGCTAAGGTTAGGGCCCCAGGAGCAAGGGCTAGTGTTTCCAGGGCTAGGGCCCCCGAAGTTAGGATAACGGTTCACAGGGCTAGGGTAGGGCCGGAGCAAGGGCTAGGGTTCCCACGGCTAGGGCTAGGGCCCCGGATCAAGGGCTAGGGCCCCCTGAGGGAGGGCCAGGGCCCCCAGAACCAGGGCTACGGTTCCCGGAGCAAGGGCTAGGGTTCTCAGTGCTAGGGCTCCCAGAGCAATGGCTAGGGTTCCCAGGGCTTGGATTCCCAGTGCTAGGGCTAGTTTTCCGAATGCTAGGGCCCCCCGAGTAAGGGTTAGTATTCCCAGGGCTAGGTCTAGGGCCTCCAGAGCAAGGGCTAGGGCTCCCGGAGCAGGGGATTGGGTTGATAGGGCCCCCGGAGCTAGGGCTAGGGCTCCGACGGCTAGGTCTACGCCTCCCGGAGATAGGGCTAGGGTTCCCAGGGCTGGAGCTAGGGCCCCCGGAGCAAGGGCTAGGGTTCCCAGGGCTAGGGCTATGGCCCCCGGAGCAAGGTCTGGGGTTCTCAGGGCTAGGGCCAGGGCACCCGGAGCAAGGGCTGGGGTTCCCAGGGCTAGGGCTGGGGACCCCGGAGCAAAGTCTAGGGCTCCCGGAGGAAATTCTAATGCCCCATGAGCACAGGCTAGGTTTCCCAGGGGTGAGGTAGGGCCCCCGGCGCTAGGGTAGGTTTTCCAGGGCTAGAGCCCCTGGAGAAAGAGCTAGGGTTCCCAAGGCTTGGGCCCCCGGAGCTCGGGCTAGGGTTTCCAAGGCTAGGGTCTCCGTAGCTAGGTATAGGGTTTCCAGGGCTAAGGCTAGGGCCTCCGGATCAAGGGCTAGGGCCCCCAGAGCAAGAGCTTGGGTTCCTTTAGGGAGGACTAGGGCCCCCGGAACAAGGGCTAGGGTTCCCAGAGCAAGAGCTAGGGTTCTCAGTGCTAGGGCCCCCGGAGCAAGGGCTTGGGTTCCCAGTACTTGGGTTCCCAGTGCTTGGGCTACTTTTCCTAATGCTAGGGCCCCCGGAGAAAGGGCTAGGGTTCCCAGGGCTAGGGTTAGGGCTCCCGGAGCAAGGGCTAGGGATCCCAGGGCTAGGGTTACGGCTCCCGGATCAAGGGCTAGGATTCCAAGGGGTAGGGCTTGGGTGCCCGGAGAAAGGGCTAGGGTTCCCAGGGCTAGGGCTACAGTTCCCTGGGCTAAGGTTAGGGCACCCTAGTTTAAGGGCTTGGGTTCCCAGGGTTATAGCTAGGGCCCTGGCGCAAGGGCTAGGGACCCCAGAGCAAGGGCTAGGGTTCCCAGGGCTAGGGCCCCCAGAGCTAGGGCTAGGGTTCCCAGGGCTATGGCTACGGCCCTCGGAGCAAGGGCTAAAGTCCCTGGAGCAAGAGCTAGGACCGCCGGAGCAAGTGCTAGGGTTTCCAGAGCAAGGACGTCAGTTCACACTGCTAGGACCCCCGGAGCAAGGGCTAGGGTTCCTAGAGCTAGGGCTAGGGCCCTCGGACAAAGGGCTAGTGTCCCAGGAGCAAGAGCTAGAATCCCCAGTGCAAGGGCTAGGGTTCCCAGTACAAGGGCTTGGGTTCCCTGTGCTAGGGCCCCTGGAGCAAGGGCTAGGATTTCCAGGGCTAGGGCTAGGGCCCCCGGAGCAAGGGCTAGGGTTCACAGGGCTAGGCCTAGGGCCCCCAGAGGAAGGGCTAGGGTACCCAGGAGTAGGGCTATGGCACCCGGAGTAATGTCTAGGGTTCTCAGCGCTAGGGTTAGGGCCCCCGGACCAAGGGCTTGTGTCCTAGGGCTAGGACTCATTCCCCCGGAGCAAGGGCTAGGGTACCCGGAGCAAGGTGTTGGGCCCCCGGAGCTAAGGCTAGAGTTTCCAGAGCTAAGGCCCTCGGAGTTAGGGTTAAGGTTCCCAGGGCTAGGGCTAGGGCCCCCGGAGCAAGGGCTAGAGTTCCCAGGGCTAGGGCTAGGGCACCCAGAGCAAGGGTTAGGGTTCCCAGGGCTGGGCTAGGGCCCTCAGAGCAAGAGTTAGGGCCCCTGGAGCAAGAGCTATGACCCCCGGAGCAAGGACTAGGGTTCCCGGACCAAGGGCTAGGGTTTCCAGTGCTAAGGCCCCCGGAGCAAGGGCTAGGGTTCCCAGTGCTAGGGTTCCCAGTGCTAGGGCTAAGGTCCCCGGAGCCAGAGCGAGGGTTCCCAGGGCTAAGGCTAAGGCCCCAGGAGCAAGGGCTAGAGTTCCCAGGTCTAGGGCTAGGGACACCGAAGCAAGGTCCAGGGTTCTCAGGGCTAGGTCTAGGGTTCCCGGAGCAAGGACTATGGCTCCCAGAGCAAGGACTACAGTTCCCAGGGCTAAGGGTAGGGCCCCTGGAGGAAGGGCTAGGTAGGGTTCCCAGGGCTAGGGCCTCCGGAGCTAGGACTAGGGTTTCCAGGGCTTGGGCTCCCGGAGAATGGGTTAGGGTTCCCAGGGCTAAGGCTAGTGAACCCGGAGCAAGGGCTAGGCTTCCCAGGGGTAGGGCTAGGGCCATCAGAGTAAGGACTAGGGTTCCTGGAACAATGTCTAGGGCCCCCGGAGCAAGGGCTTGGGTTCCCAGGGCTAAGGTTAAGGCCCCTGGAGCAAGGACTAGGGTTCCCAGAGCTAGCACCCCCGGAGCTCAGGATAGGGTTTCCAGGGCTAGGCTCCCTGGAGTAAGGGTAAGGGTTCCCAGAGCTAGTGCTAGGGCACCCAGAGAAAGCATTAGGGTTCACAGGGCTAGGGCTAGGGCTAGGGCTCCTGGATCAAGGCCTAGGGCCCCCAGAGCAAGGGCTAGGGTTCCTGGAGTAAAGGCTAGCGCCCCTGGAGGATGTGCTAGGATTCCCAGAGAAACGGCTAGTGGTCTCAGTGTTGGGCCGCTGGAGGAGGCGATAGTGTTTCCAGTGCTTGCGTTCCCAGTGCTAGGGCTAGGGTCCCGGTGCTAGGGCTAGGGTTCCCAGGGCTAGAGTAGGGCCCCTGGAAAAAGGGCTAGTTTTCCCAAGGATAGAGCTAGGGCCAACTGAGCAAGGTATAGGGTTATCAGGGCTCGGGTTAGGGCACCCGGAGTAAGGGCTAGGTTTCCCATGGCTAGTACTATGGCCCATGGAGCAAGGGCTAGGGTTCCCTGGCGAAGGGCTAAGGCCCCTGGAGCAAGGGCTAGGATTCCAGGAAGAAAGGCTAGGTTTCTCAGTGCTAGGGACCCCGTAGCAAGGGATAGGGTTCCCTGTGCTTGGGTTCCCAGTGCTAGGGCTAGGGTTCCCTTGGGTAGGGCCCCCGGAGCAAGGGCTAGGGTTCCCAGGGTTGGGCTAGGGTCCCCGGAGCAAGGGATTCTGTTTCCAGGGCTAGGGCTAGGCCCCCAGAGCTAGGGCTAGGGTTCCCAGGTCTAGGGTTCCAAGTGGTAGGGCTAGAGTTCCCAGGTCTTGAGCCCCCGGAGCAAAGGCTAGGGTTACCAGGACTAGGGATTGGACCCCTGCATCAAGGGCTAGGGTTCCCAGGGTTAGGGCTAGGGCCCCCGGAGGAAGGGCTAGGGTACTGAGGGCTAAGGCTATGGTACCCAGAGCAATGTCTAGGGTTCTCAGGGCTTGGGTTAGGGCCCCCGGACCAAGGGCAAGTGTCCTAGGGCTAGGGCTAGGGCCCCTGGAGCAAAGGCTAGGGTTCCCAGGCCTAGGGCCAATGGAGGAAGGGCTAGGGCTCCGAGGGCTAGGGCTAGGGCCCCCGGAGCAAGGGCTACGGCTACGGCCCCCAGTGCTAGGGCTAGGGTTCCCAGGGTTACAATAGGGCCTCCAGAGAAAGGGCTAGTTTTCCCAGGGCTAGAGCTAGGGCCCTGGGAGCAAGCGCAAGGGTTCCCAGGGCTAGGGCTAGGGCCAACGGAGCAAGGTCTAGGGTTCTCAGGGCTAGGGTTAGGGCACCCGGAGCAAGGGCTACGGTTCCCGGAGGAATGGCTAGGGCCCCCGGAGCAAGGGCTAGGGTTCGCGGAGCAAAGTCTAGGTTTCTCAGTGCTATGGAAACCGTAGTAAGGGCAAGGGTTCCCTGTGCTTGGATTCCCAGTGTTAGGGATAGGGTTCCCTTGGCTAGGGCCCCCGGAGCAAGGTCTAGGGTTCCCAGGGCTAGGGCTAGGGCCCCCAGAACAATGTTTAGGGTTCCCAAGACTAGGGCTAGGGCCCCTGGAGCTAGGGCTGGGGTTCCCAGGTCTTGGTTTCCAAGTGCTAGGGCTAGGGTTCCCAGGTCTTGAGCTCCCAGAGCAAGGGCTAGGGCCCCCGAAGCTAGGGCTAGGTTTCCCAGTGCTAAGGCTAGGGCCCTCGGAGCTAGGGCAAGGGTTCCTAGGGCTAGGGCTAGCACCCCCGGAGTAAGGGCTAGGGTACCCATGGCTAGGGCTATTTCACCAGGAGCAATGTCTAGGGTTCTCAGGGCTAGGGCTAGGGTCTCCGGACCAAGGGCTAGGGTCCTAGGGCTAGGGCTAGGGCCCCCGGAGCAAGGACTAGGGTAACCGGAGCAAGGGCTAGGGCCCCCGGAGCAAGGGCTAGGGTTCCCAGGGCTAGAGCCTCCTAAGCTAGGTCTAGAGTTTCCAGGGCTAGGGTCCCCGTAGCTAGATGTAGGGTTCCCATGGCTAGGGTAGGGCCCCCGGAGGAAGGGCAAGGCATCCCAGGGCTCGGACTAGGGCAGCCGGAGAAAGGGCTAGGGTTCCAAGGGCTAGGGCACCCGGAGCTAGGGCTAGGGTTTCCAGGGCTAGGGCCCCCGGAGTAAGGGTTAGGGTTCCCAGGACTAGGACTAGGGCACCCGGAGAAAGTGTTAGGGTTCCCAGATCTAGGGCTAGTACCCCTGGAGCAAGTTCTAGGATTCCCAGGGCTAGGGTTCCAAGTGCTAGGGCTAGGGTTCCCAGGTCCTGGGCCTCCTGAGCAACAGCTAAGGTTCCTAGGGCTAAGGCTCGGGCCTCCGGAGCTAGGGCAAGGGTTCCCAGCACTAGGGCTAGTTCCCTGGAGAAAGGGCTAGGGTTCACAGGGCTACGGCTGGGTTCTACTGAAGGAAGGGCTAGGGTTCTCAGAGCTAGGTGTATGGCCCCCGGAGCAATTTCTGGGGTTCTCAGGGCTATGGTTTGGGCCCGCAGACCAAGGTCTAGGGTTCCCAGGGCTAGTGCTAGAGCCGCCGGAGACAGGGCTAGGATTCCCAGGGCTAGGAACTCCAGAGCTCGGGCTAGGGTTTCCAGGGCTAGGGCCCCCGGAGTTAGGACTAGGGTTCCCAGGGCTAAAGCAAGGGCACGCGGAGCTAGGGCAAGGGTTCCTAGGGCTACGGATAGGGCCCATGGAGCAAGGACTATGGATCCCGAAGCAAGGTCTTGGGACCCGGAGCAAGGGCTAGGGTTCTCATAGCTCAGGTTAGGGCCGCCGTAGTATGGTCTAGGGTACGCTGGGCTAGTGCTCCCGGAGCAAGGGCTAGGGTTCCGAGGTCTAGGGCTATGGCCCCCGAAGTGAGGGCTAGAGTTCCCAGGGCTAGGGCCTCCGGAGCTAGGGCTAGGGTTTCCAGGGTTAGGGTACCTGGAGAAAGGGTTAGGGTTCCCAGGGCTAGGCTAGGGCCCCCGGAGCAAGGGCCAGGGTTCCTGGAGGAAGGTCTACGGCCCCTGGATCAAGGGTTAGGGTTCCCAGGGCTAAGGTTAGGGCCCCCGGAGCAAGGGCTAGGGTTCCCAGGGCTAGGGCCCCCGGTGCTAGGGCTAGAGTTCCCAGGGCTAGGCCCCCAGAGCTAGGGATAGGGTTTCCAGGGCTAGCGCTATGGCCGACGGAGCAAGGGCTTGGTTTCCCAGGGCAAGGGCAAGGGCCCCCGGAGCAACGGCTATGTTTCCCAGGTATAGGCCCCCCGGAGCAAGGGCTAGGGTTTCCAGGTCTAGGGCTAGGGCCCCGGCGCTAGAGCGAGGGTTCCCAGGGCTAAGGCTAAGGCCTGCGGAGTAAGGTCTAGGGTTCTCAGGACTAGGGCTAGGGAACCTGGTGCATGGGCTAGGGGTCCCAGGGCTAGAGCTAGGGCCCTGGAGCAAGGGCTAGGGTTACTGGAGCAAGGTCTAGGGCCCCCGGAGCAAGTGCTAGGGTTCCCAGGGCTAAGGTTAGGACCTCCAGAGCAAGGGCTAGGGTTTCCAGGGCTATGGTCCCCGAAGTTAGGATTAGGATTCCCAGAGCTAGGGTATGGCCCATGAAGCAAGGGCTTGGGTACCATGGCTAGGCCTAGGGCCCCCGGATCAATGGATTTGGCCCCCGCAGCAAGGGCTAGGGTTCCTGGAGGGTGGGCTAGGGCCCCCAGAACAAGGTCTATGGTTCCCGGAGCAAGGGCTAGGGATCTCAGTGCTAGGGATCCCGGATCAAGAGCTAGCGTTCCCAGGGCTTCAGTTCCCAGTGCTGGGGCTAGTTTTCCAAATGCTAGGGCCTTGGAGCAAGGTCTAGGGTTCCCAGGGCTAGGGCTCCTGGAGCAAGGGCTAGGATTCCCAGGGGTATGGCTAGCGCCCCCGGAGCAAGGTCTAGCATTCCCGGGGCTAGGGTTCCCAGGGCTGGAGCTAGGGCCTCTGGAACAAGGGCTACGGTTCTCAGGGCTAGGGCTAGGGCACCCGGAGCAAGGGATAGGGTTCCCAGGGCTATGGCTGGGGACCCCGGAGCAAGGTCTAGGGTTCCCTGTGGAAATTCTAGGGCCCCCGGAGCAAGGGCTAGGGTTTCCAGGGCTGGAGCTAGGGCTCCCGGTGCAAGGGCAAGGGTTCCCAGGGCTATGGCTAGGGCCCCCGGAGCAATGGGCTAGGATTCCCAGGGCTAGGGCTAGAGCCTCCGTAGCAAGGGTTAGGGTTCCAGAAGCAAGGTGTAGGGCCCCCGGGGCAAGGGCTAGGGTTGCCGGAGCAAGGTCTAGGGCCCCCGGAGCAAGTGCTAGGGTTCCCAGGGCTAAGGTTAGGGCCCCCGGAGCAAGTGCTAGGGTTTCCAGGGCTGGAGCTAGGGCCCACGGTGCAAGAGCTAGGGTTCCCAGGGCTATGGCTAGGGCCCCAAGACCAATGGGCTAGGATTCCCAGGGCTAAGGCTAGAGCCTCCGGAGCAACGGCTAGGGTTCCGGAAGCAAGGTCTAGGTCCCCCGGAGCAAGGGCTGGGGTTCCCATGGGTAAGGTTAGGGCGCCGGAAGCAAAGGCTAAGGTCCCCAGGGCTAGGGCCCCGGGTTCTAGGGCTAGGGTTCCCAGGGCAAGGGCCCCCGAAACAAGGGCTAGGGTTCCCAGGACTAGGGCTAAGGCTCCCGGAGCAAGGGCAAGGGTTCCCAGAGCTAGGGCTAGGGCCCTCGGAGCTAGGGCTAATGTTCCGAGGGCTAGGGCTAGGGTTCCCAGGGCTGGAGCAAGGGCCCCCTTAGCAAGGGCTAGAGTTCCCAGGGCTAGGACTATGGCCCCCGGAGCAAGGTCTGGAGTTTTCAGGGCTAGGGCTAGAGCAATCGGAGCAAGGGCTACGGTTCCCAGGGCTAGGGCTGAGGACCCCGGAGCAAGGTCTAGGGCCCCCGGAGGAAATTCTAGGGCCCCCAGAGCAAAGGCTAGGTTTCCCAGGGGTGAGGTTTGGGCCCCCTGAGCAAGGGCTAGGCTTCCCTGGGCTAGGGCCCCCAGAGCTTGGACTATGGTTCCCAGAGCTCGGGCCCCAGAGCTAGGGCTAGGGTTTCCAGTGCTAGGGCCCTGGAGAAAGGGCTAGGGATCCCAGTGCTATTGTTTTCAGTGCTAGGGCTAGGGTTCCCAGGGCTAGGGCACCCAGAGCTCGGGCTATGGTTCCCAGGGCTAGTGCCCCCGGAGCTAAGTCTAGGGTTTCCAGGGCTAGGGACCCCGGAGCAAAGTCTCAGGTTTCCAGGGCTAGGGCCTCCAGAAGCAGGGTTAGGGTTCCCAGGGCTAGAGCTAGGGCACCCGGAGCATAGGCTAGTGTTCCCAGGGCTAGGGCTAGGGCCCCCGGAGCAAGGGCTTGGATTCCCAGGGGTAGGGCTAGGGCCGCCGGAGCTATAGCGAGGGTTTCCAGGGCTAAGGCTAAGGCCCCCGGAGCAAGGGCTAGTGTTCCCAGGTCTAGGGCTAGGGCCCCTAAAGCAAGGTCTAGGGTTCTCATGGCTAGGGTTAGGGCCCCTGGAGCAAGGGCTAGGGTTCCCAGGGCTAGAGGTAGGGCCCCCGGAGCAAGGTCTAGGGTTCCCAGGGCTAGGACCGCTGGATCAAGTGCTAGGGTTCCCCGATCTAGGGCTAGTGCCCTGGAGCTTGAGCGAGGGTTCCCAGGGCTGAGGCTAAGGCCTGCGGAGCACAGGTCAAGGGTTCTCAGGGCTAGGGCTAGGTCTCCCGGTGCAAGGGCTAGGGTTCCCAGGGCTAGAATTAGGGCCCCCAGAGCAAGTGCTAGGGTTTTCGTTGCTAGGGCCCCTGAAGTTAGGATTAGGGTTCCCAGGGCTAGGTCTAGGGCTCCCGGAGCAAGTTCTAGGTTTCCCAGAGCAAGGGCAAGGGTTCCCAGTGCTTGGGTTACCAGTGCTAGGGCTAGGGTTCCTAGGGTTACGGCTAGGACCCCCGGAGCAAGGGCTAGGGTTTCCAGGGCTAGGGCTAGGGACCCCGGAGCAAGGGCTAGGGTTCCCAGGGCTATGACTAAGGACCCTGATGCAAGGTCTAGGGTTTCCAGGGCTAGGGCTATTGCCCCTGTAACAAGGGCTAGGGTTTCCAGGGATAGGGCCCCCAAAGTTAGGATTAGGGTTCCCAGGGCTAGGGTGGGGACCGCAGAGCAAGGGCTAGGGTTCCCACAGCTAGGGCTAGGGCCCCCGGATCAAGGGCTAGGGCCCCCGGAGCAAGGGCTAGTGTTCCCGGAGGAAGGGCTAGGGCCCTCTGAACAAGGGCTACAGTTTTCAGAGCAAGGGCAAGGGTTCCCAGGGCTTGGGTTCCCAGTACTAGGGCTAATTTTCCGAATGCTAGGGCCCCTGGAGCAAGGTCTAGGGTTCCCAGGTCTAAGTCTAGGGCCCCGGGAGGAAGGGCTAATGTTCCCAGGGCTAGGGACCCCGGAGCAAGGGCTAGGGTTCCCATGGCTAGGGCTTGGGCCCCCGTAGCAAGATGTAGGGTTCCCAGATCTAGGGATAGATCCTCCGTATCAAGGGCTAGGGCTCCCGGAGCAAGGGCTAGGGTTCCCGGATCTAGGTCTAGGGATCTCTTAGCAAGGGTTAGAGTTCTCAGTGCTGGGGTCTCCGGAGAAAGGGCTAGGGTTCCCAGTGCTTGGGTTTCCAGTGCTTGGGCTAGGGTTCCCAGGGCTAGGGCCGCCGGAGCAAGGGCTAGGGTTCCCAGAGCTATGGCTAGGGACCTCGGAGCAAAGGGCTAGGATTCCCAGGTCTAGGACTAGAGCCTCCGGAGCAATGGCTAAGCTTCCCGGATCAAGGGCTAGGGCCCCCCAGAGCAAGGGCTAGGGTTCCAGAGCTGAGTTTAGCGACCCCGTACCAAGGTCTAGGCTTCCCAGGGCTAGGGACTCCGAAGCTAGGGAAAGGGTTTCCAGGGCTAGGACCACCAGAGTTATGGCTAGGGTTCCCAGGGCTGGGGCTAGGGCCCCCGGAGCAAGTTCTAGGTTTCCCAGGGCTAGGGCTAGGGCCCCTGGAGCAAGGGCAAGGGTTCACAGTGCTTGGGTTACCAGAGCTAGGGCTAGGGTTACGAGGGCTAGGGCCCCCGGAGCAAGGACTAGGGTTTCCAGGGCTAGGGCTAGGGACCCCGGAGCAAGGGCTAGGGTTCCAGGGCTAAGGTTAGGGCCCCTGGAACGAGGGCTAGGGTTCCCAGAGCTAGGGCCCCCGGAGCTAATGCTAGAGTTTCCAGGGCTCGGGCCCTGGAGCTAGGGCTTGGGTTTCTAGTGCTAGGGCCCTGGAGAAAGGGCTAGGGATCCCAGTGCTATTGTTCTCAGTGCTAGGGCTAGGGTTCCCATGGCTAGGGTCCCCGCAGCAAGGGCTAGGGTTCCCAGGTCTAGGGCCCCCGGAGGAAGGGCTAGGGTTCCCAGGGCTAGGGTCCCCGGAGCAAGGTCTAACGTTCCCAGGTCTAGGGCTAGGGCCCCGGAGCTAGAGCGACGGTTCCCAGGGCTAAGCCTAAGGCCTGCGGAGCAAGGTCTAAGGTTCCCAGGGCTAGAGCTAGGGCCCCCGGAGCAAGGGCTAGGGTTGCAGGAGCAAGGTCTAGGGCCCCCGGAGCAAGTGCTAGGGTTCCCAGGTCTAAGGTTAGGGCCCTCTGAGCAAGGGCTAGGGTTTCCAGGGCTAGGATCCCCAGACCTAGGGCTAGGGTTCCCAGGGATAGGGTCCCCGGAGTCATTGCTAGGGATCCCAGGGCTAGGGCTAGGGCCGCCGGAGAAAGGGCTAGGGTTCCCAGGGCTAGGGCTAGGTCCCCCAGAGGAAGGGATAGGGTTCCCAGGGCTACGGCTCCCGGAGCTAGGGCTAGGGTTTCAAGGTCTAGGGCCCTTGGAGTAAGGGTTATGGTTCCCAGGGCTAGGGCTAGGGCCCTCGGAGCAAGGGCTAGGGTTCCCAGGGCTAGATCCCTTCAGAGCTAGGGCTAGGGTTTCCTGGGTTAGGGCTAGGCTCCCGGAGCAAGGGCTTGGATTCCTAGGGGTAGGGCTAGGGCCCCCGGAGGTACGGCAAGGGTTCCGATTGCTAGGGCTTGGACCCCTGGAGAAAGGGCTAGGGTTCCCAAGGCTAGAGCTTGGGCCCCCGGAGCAATTGCTAGGGTTCCCAGGTCTAGGGCTACGGCCCCGGAGCTAGAGTGAGAGTTCCCAGGGCTAAGGCTAAGGCCCACGGAGCAATGACTAGTGTTCTCAGGGCTAATGCTAGGGCCCCCGGACGAAGGTCTAGTGTTCCCAGGGCTAGAGCTACGACCCCCAGAGCAAGGGCTAGGGTTCCCAGGGCTAGGGCTATGGCTCCGGAGCAAGGTCTGGGGTTCTCAGGGGTGAGGTTAGGGCCCCCGGAGCTAGGGCTAGGGTTTCCAGGGCTTGGGCCCACGGAGGAAGGGTTAGAGTTCCCTGCGCTCTGGCTAGGGTCCACGGAGCAAGGGCTAGGGTTCCCAGGGCTAAGGTAGGGCCCTCGGACCAAGGGCTAGGGTCCCCGGAGCAAGGGCTAGGGTTGCCGGAAGAAGGGCTTTGGTTCCCAGTGCTAGGCCCCCCGGAGCAAGGGCTAGAACTTCCAGGGCTAGGGATAAGGCCCCCGGAACAAAGGCTAGGGTTCCCAGGGATAGGGCTACGGCCCCCGGATCAAGGGCTAGGGTTCCCAGGGCCAGGTTCCTGCAGAGCTAGAGCTAGGGTTTCCTGGGCTAGGGCTAAGCCCCCCGGAGCAAGAGATTGGGTTCCCAGGCCTAGGGCTAGGGCCCCCGGAGCTAGCTCTAGGGTTTCCAGGGCTAGGTCTAGGGCCCCCGGATCAAGGGCTAGGGCCCCCGGAGCAAGAGCTAGGGTTCCTTTAGGGAGGACTGGGGCCCCCGGAACAAGGGCTAGGGTTCCCGGAGCAAGAGCTAGTGTTCTCAGTGCTAGGGCCCCCGGAGTAAGGGCTTGGATTCCCACTACTTTGGTTCCCAGTTCTTGGGCTACTTTTCCGAATGCTAGAGCCCCCAAAGCATGGGCTAGGTTTCCTAGGGCTAGGGTTAGCGCCCCCGGTGCAAGGGCTAGGGTTCCCAGGGCTAGGGTTAGGGCTCCCGGAGCAAGAGCTAAGATTCCAAGGGGTAGGGCTAGGGCGCCCGGAGAATGGGCTAGGGTACCCAGAGCTAGGGCTAAGGTCCCTGGAGTAAGGGATTGGGTTCCCAGGCCTCGGGCTAGGGCCCCCGGAGGTAGGGTAAGGGTTCTGATTGCTATTGCCAGGGCCCCCAGAGAATGGGCTAGGGTTCCCAGGGCTATAGCTAGGGCCTCCGGAGCAAGGGCTAGGGTTCCCAGGGGTAGGGCTAGGGCCCTCAGAGCAAGGGCTAGGGCCCTCGGAGCAAGAGCTAGGACCCCAGGAGGAAGGGCTAGCGTATCCGGAGCAAGGGCTTAGTTTCATACTTCTAGGACCCCTGGAGCAAGGGCTAGGGTTTCTAGTGCTACGGTTCCCAGTGCTAGGGTTAGGTTTCCCAGGACTAGGGCCCCCAGAGCTAGGGCTAGGGTTTCCATGGCTAAGTTCCCGGGAGAAAGGGCTAGGGTTCCTAGGGATAGGACCCCCGGAGCACGGGCTAGGGTTTCCAGGGCTACGATCCCTGGACCTGGGGCTATGGTTTCCAGGGCTAGGGTCCCCTGAGTTAGGTCTAGGGCTCCCAGGGCTAGGGCTAGGCCTCCGGAGAAAGGGCTAGGGTTCCCAGGGCTAGGGCTAGGGCCCCCTGAGCAAGGGCTAGGGTTCCCAGGGCGAGGGCTAGCGCCCCCGGAGAAAGGGCTAGTGTTCCTAGGGCTAGGGCTAGGGCCCCCAGAGCAAGGTCTATGGCTCCCAGGGCTAGGGCTCCCAGAGCTAGAGCTAGGGTTTCCAGGGCTTGGGCCCCCGGCGTAAGGGTGAGGGTTCACAGGGCTAGGCATAGGCTTCCCGGAGCAATGCCTAGTGTTCCCAACGCTAGGGCTTGGACTCCCAGGGCTAGGGTTAGGGCCCCTGGAGCAAGGGCTTGGGTTCCCAGTGCTAGGTCTAGGGCCCCCGGAAGAAGGGCTAGGTTTCCCAGGGCTAGGTCCCTGCAGAGCTAAAGCTAAAGTTTCCTGGGCTAGGACCCATGGAGTAAGGGTTAGAGTTCCCAGGGCTAGGGCCCCAGGAGCAAGGGCTAGGGCCCCCGGAGCAAGGGCTTGGTTTCCCAGTACTTGGGTTCCCAGTTCTAGGGCTAGTTTTCCAAATGCTAGGGCCCCCGGAGCAAGGGCTAGGGCCCCCGGAGAAAGGGCTAGGGTTCAGGGAACAAGGGCTTGGGTTGCCAATGCTAGAGCCCCAGAGGCAAGGGCTAGGATTCCCAGGGCTAGGACAAGGGCCCCTGGAGGAAGAGCTAGGGTTGCCAGGGCTAGGGCTAGGGCCCCCAGATCAAGGGCTAGGGCCCACGGACCAAGGGATAGGGTTGCCAGAGCTAGGGTTAGGCTTCCCGGAGCAAGAGTTAGGGTTCCCATTGCTAGGGTCCCTGGTGCAAGGGCTAGGTTTCCAAGTGCTTGGGTTCCCAGTACTAGGGCTAGGGTTCCCAGGAGTAGGGCTAGAGCCCCTGGAGCATGGGCTAAGGTTCCCAGGGCTAGGGCTAGGGCCCCCGGAGCAAGAGCTAAGGTTCCCAGGGCTATGGCTAGGGCCTCTGGAGTAAGGGCAAGGATTCCCAGGGCTAGGGCTAGGGCCCCCGGTGCAAGGGGTAGGGCTCCCAGGGCTAGCGCCCCCGGAGCTAGGGCTAGGGGTCCCAGGTCTAGGGCTACGGCCCTCGGAGGAAGGGCTAGGGCCCCCGGAGCAAGACCTAGGACCTCCAGAGCAAGGGCTAGTGTTCAGGGAACAAGTGCTTGGATTCCCAGTGCTAGGGTCCCCGAGGCAAGGGCTAGGGCTCCCAGGGCTAGGATTAGGGCCCCCGGAGAAAGGGTTAGGATTCCCAGGGCTTAGAGTTGGGCCCCCGGAGCAAGAGCTATGGTTCCCAGGGCTTGGGCTAGGGCCCCCGGACCAAGGGCTAGGGCCTCCGGAGCAAGGGCTAGGGTTCCCGGACCTAGGGCTTGGGATCTCGGAGCAAGGGTCAAGGTTCTCAGTGCTAGGGTCCCCGGAGATAGGGCTAGGGTTTCCAGTGCTTCGGTTTCCAGTGCTAGGGCTAGGGTTCCCAGGGCTTGGGCACCTGGAGGAAGGGCTAGAGTTCCCAGGGCTAGGTCTAGAGCCCCTGGAGCAAGGGCTAAGGTTCACAGGGCTAGGGCTATGGCCCTCGGAGCAAGGGCTACTGTTCCCAGGGCTATGGCAAGGGCCCCCGGAGTAAGGGCTAGGGTTCCCAGGGCTATGGCCTCTGGAGTAAGGGCTAGGGTTCCCAGGGCTATGGCCTCCGGAGTTAGGGCTAGGGTTTCCAGGGCTAGGGCCCCCAGAGTAAGGGTTGGGGTTTCCAGGGCTAGGATCCCCGGACCTAGGGCTAGGGCTCCCAGGGCTAGGGCTCCCGGAGCTAGGGCTAGGGTTTCCAGGGTTAGGGCCCCCGGAGTAAGGGTTAGGGTTCCCAGGGCTAGGAATAGGGCCCCCGGAGGAAGGGCTAGGGTTCTCAGCTCTAGGGCTAGGGCCCCCGGCGCAAGGGCTAGTGTTCCCGGAACAAGGGCTTGGGTTCCCACTGCTAGGTCACCTGGAACAAGTTATAGGACTCCCAGGGCTAGGGCTAGGGCTCCCGAACAAGGGATAGGGTTTCCAGGGCTAGGGCTAGTGCCCCCAAAGCAAGGGCTATGATTCCTAGGGCTAGGTCCCTGCAGAGCTAGGTCTAGGGTTTCCTGGGCTAGGGCCCACGGAGTAAGGGTGAGGGTTCCCAGGGGTAGGGCTAGAGCCCCCGGAGCAAGGTCTAGGGTTCTCAGGGCTAGGGCTAGGGCACCCGAAGCAAGGGCTCGGTTTCCCAGGGCTAGGGCTAGGGCCCCCGGAGCAAGGTCTAGGGTTCTCAGGGCTAGGGCTAGGGCACCCGAAGCAAGGGCTCGGTTTCCCAGGGCTAGTGTTAGGGCCCCTGGAGCAAGGTCTAGGGTTCCCGGAGGTAATTCTAGGGCCCCCGGAGCAAGGACTAGGGTTCCGAGTTGCCCTAGCTCTTGCTCTGAGGGCCCAAGCCCTACCTCTAGGAACCCTTATCCTTGCTCCGGGTGCCCGAGCCCTAGCTCTGGGAACCCTAGCCCTTGCTCCGAGGGCCCTTGCCCTGGGAACCCTAGCCCTAGCTCCTGGGGCCCTAACCTTACCCCTGGCAACCCTAGCCCTTGGTCCGGCAGCCCTAACCTTACCCATGGGAACCCTAGCTCTTCCTCCGGAGTCCCTAGGCCTTGCTCCTGGAACCCTAGGCCTTGCTCCGGGGGCCCTAGCCCTAGCCCTGGGAACCCTAGCCCTTGCTCCCGGGGCCCTAACCTTACCCCTGGGAACCCTAGCTCTTCCTCCGGTGGCACTAGACCTTGCTCCTGGAACCATAGCCCTTGCTCCGGGGGCCCTAGCCCTAGCAATTAGAACCCTAGACCTTGCTATGGATGACATAGCTCTAGCCCTGGGAACCCTAGCCCTTGGTCCGGGGCCCTAATCTTAGCGCTGGGAAGGGCTAGGATTCCTAGGGCTAGGGCTATGGCTCCCGGAGCAAGGGATTGTGTTCCCAGGCCTAGGGCTAGGGCCCCGGAGCTAGGGCTAGGGTTCCGAGGGCTAAGGTTAGGCCCCCCGGAGGAAGGGCTAGGGTTTCCAGGGCTGGAGCTAGGGCCCCGGAGCATGATCTGTTGTTCTCAGGGCTAGGGCAAGGGCACCTGAAGCAAGGGCTAGGGTTCCCAGGACTGGGGCTGGGGACCCCGGAGCAAGGTCTAGGGTTCCCGGAGGAAATTCTAGGGCCCCTGAAACAAGGCCTAGGGGTCCCAGAGCAAGGGTTAGAGTTCTCAGTGCTAGGGCCCCCGGAGCCAAGGCTAGGGTTCAAAGTGCTTGGGTTACCAGTGCTAGGGCTACTTTTCCGAATGCTAGGGCCCCCGGAGCAAGTTCTAGGGTTCCAAGGGCTAGGGCTAGGGCTCTTGAGCAAGGGATAGGGTTTCCAGGGCTAGGGCTAGGGCCCCCGAAGCAAGGGGTATGGTTCCTAGGGCTAGGTCCCTGCAGAGCTAGGTCTAGGGTTTCCTGGGCTAGGGCTCACGGAGTAAGGGTGAGGGTTCCCAGTGCTAGGGCTAGGGTCCCCGGAGCAAGGGCTAGGGTTACAGGGCTAGGGCTAGGGCCCTCGGAGCAAGGGCAAGGCCCCCTGGAGCAAGAGCTAGGACTCCTGGAGCAAGGGCTAGTGTTCCCGGAATAAGGGCTTGGGTTCCCCATTCTACGGTCCCAGGAGCAAGGGCTAGGTCTCCCAGGGCTAGGGCTAGGACCCCGGAGCAAGAGCTAGGGTTTCCAGGGCTAGAGTTAGGGCCCCCTGAGCAATGTGTAGTATTCCCAGGTCTAGGGCTACGCCCCCCGGATCAAAGGCTAGGGCCCCCGGAGCAAGGGTTAGGGTTCTCAGAGCTAGGGCCCCCGGAGCTAGGGCTAGGGTTTCCAGGGCTAGGATACCCGGACCTAGGGCTACAGTTTCCAGGGCTAGGGTTCCCGGAGTTAGGGCTAGGGCTCCCAGGGCTAGGGCTAGGTCCCCCGCAGCAAGGGCTAGGGTTCTTAGGGCTAGGTGTATGGCCCCCGAGCAATGTCTAGGGTTCTCAGGGCTAGGGCTAGGGTTCCCAGGGCTAGGGCCACTGGAGCTAGGGCTAGAGTTTCCAGGGCTAGGGCCCCTGGTGTTAGGGTTTAGGTTCTCAGGTCTAGGGCTTGGGCATGTGGAGAAAGTGTTAGGGTTCCCAGGGCTAGGGCTAGGGCCCCCAGAGGAAGGGCTTGGGTTCCGAGGGCTAGGGCTAGGGCACCCAGAGCAAGGGTTAGGGTTCCCAGGGCTGGGCTAGGGCCCTCGGAGCAAGAGCTAGGGCCCCTGGAGCAAGAGCTATGACCCCCAGAGTAAGGACTAGGGTTCCTGGAGCAAGGGCTAGGGTTTCCAGTGCTAGGGTTCCCAGTGCTAGGGCTAAGGCCCCCAGAGCTAGAGCGAGGGTTCCTAGAGCTAAGGCTAAGGCCCCAGGAGCAAGGGCTAGGGTTCCCAGGTCCAGGGCTATGGACACCGAAGCAAGGTCCAGGGTTCTCAGGGCTAGGGCTAGGGCGCCCGGAGCAAGCGTTAGGGTTCCCAGGGCAAGAGCTAGGGCCCCCGGAGCAAGGACTAGGGTTCCCAGGGCTAAGGTTAGGGCCCCCGGAACATGGGCTAGTGTTCACAGGGCTAGGGCTAGGGCCCTCGGAGCAAGGGCTAGGGTTCCCAGGGTTGGGCTAGGGTCCCCGGAGCAAGGGATTCTGTTCCCAGGGCTAGGGCTAGGGCCCCCGAAGCTAGGGCTGGGGTTCCCAAGTCTAGGGTTCCAAGTGCTAGGGCTAGGGTTCCCAGGTCTTGAGCCCCTGGAGCAAAGGCTAGGGTTACCAGGGCTAGGGCTTGGGCCCCTGCATCAAGGGCTAGGGTTTCCAGGGTTAGGGCTAGGGTCCCCGGAGGAAGGGCTAGAGTACCCAGGGCTAGGGCTATGGCACCCGGAGCAATGTCTAGGGTTCTCAGGGCTAGGGTTAGGACCCCCGGACCAAGGGGAAGTGTCCTATGGCTAGGGCTAGGGCCCCTGGAGCAAGGGCTAGGGTTGCCAGGGCTAGGGTCAACGGAGAAAGGGCTAGGGTTCCCAGGGCTAGGTCTGGGGCCGACGGTGCTAGGGCTAGGGTTCCCAGGGCTACAATAGGTCCCCCAGAGAAAGGGCTAGTTTTCCCAGGCCTAGAGGTAGGGCCCTCGGAGCAAGCGCTAGCGTTCCCAGGGCTAGGACTAGTGCCAACAGAGCAAGGTCTAGGGTTCTCAGGGATAGGGTTAGGGCACAAGGAGTAAGGGCTACGGTTCCTGGAGGAAGGGCTAGGGCCCCTGGAGCAAGGGCTAGGGTTCGCGGAGCAAAGGCTAGGTTTCTCAGTGCTATTGAAACCGTAGCAAGGGCTAGGGTTCCCTGTGCTTGGATTCCCAGTGCTAGTGCTAGGGTTCCCTTGGCTAGGACTTGGGCCCCCGGAACAATGTTTAGGGTTCCCAGGGCTAGGGCTAGGGCCCCCAGAGGAAGGGCAAGGCATCCCAGGGCTCGGACTAGGGCCACCAGAGAAATGGCTAGGGTTCCAAGGGCTAGGGCACCCGGAGCTAGGGCTAGGGTTTCCAGGGATAGGGCCCCCGGAGTAAGGGTTAGGGTTCCCAGGAATAGGACTTGGGCACCTGGAGAAAGTGTTAGGGTTCCCAGAGCTTAGGCTAGGGCCCCAGGAGCTAGTTCTAGGATTCCCAGGGCTAGGGCTAGGGCCCCTAGAGCAAGGTGTAGGGTTCCCAGGGCTAGGGATACGGCTTCTGGATCAAGGGCTAGGGCCCTCGAAGCAAGGGCTAGGGTTCACGGAGGAAAGGCTAGCGCCCCCGGAGCAAGGGCTAGGTTTCCCGGAACAACGGCTAGGGTTCTCTGTTTTGGGCCCCCGGAGGAAGAGATAGGGTTTCCAGTACTTGGGTTCCCAGTGCAAGGGCTAGGGTTCCAAGGGCTAGGGCCACCGGAGCAAGGGCTAGGGTTCCCAGGGCTAGGGCTAGGGCCCCCGGAGCAAGAGCTAGGGTTCCAAGGGCTAGGGCACCTGGAGCAAGGGCTAGGGTTTCAGGGCTAGTGCTAGGTTCCCCGGAGCAAGGGCTAGGATTCCCGGAGCAAGGGTTAAGGCCCCTGGAGCAAGGGCTAGGGTTCCCAGGTCTAAGGTTAGGGCCTCCGAAGCAAGGGCTATGGTTCCCAGGGCTATGGCGCCCGGAGCTAGGGCTAGGGTTCCCAGGGCTAGGGCCCCCAGAGCTAGGGCTAGAGTATCCAGGGCTAGGGCCCACGGAGAATGGGTTAGGTTTCACAGGTCTAGTGCTAGGGCTCTTGGAGCAAAGGCTAGGGTTCCCTGGTCTAGGGCTAGGATCCTTGGAGCAAGTGCTAGGGCCCCCGGAGCAAGGGCTAGGGTTCCCGGAAGAAGTGATTGGGTTCCCGGAACAAGGGATTGGGTTCTCAGTGATAGGGCCCCCGGAGCAAGGGCTAGGGCTCCCAGGGCTAGGGCTAGGGCCCCTGGAAAAAGGGTTAGGATTCCCAGGGCTAGGACTAGGGCCCCCGGAGCAAGTGCTAGGGTTTCCACGACTAGGGCTAGTTCCCCCGGGACAAGATGTACGGTTCTAAGGTCTAGGTCTAGGGCCCCCGAATCAAGGGCGAGGGCCCCCGGAGCAAGGGCTAGGGTTCCCGGAGCAAGGGCTAAGGTTCCTGGAGCAAGGTCTAGGGTTCTCAGTGCTAGGGACCCCAGAGGAAGGCTAGGGTTCCCAGGGCTAGGGCTGCAGCCCCTGGAGCAAGGGATGGGGTTCCCAGGGCTAGGGCTAGGGCCCCCGGAGCTAGGGCTAGTGTTCCCAGAGCTAGGGCCCCCGGAACAAGGGCTAGGGTTCCCATGGCTAATGTCCCTGGAGCACGGGCTTGGGTTTCCAAAGCTAGGGTCCCCAGAGCTAGGTCTGGGGTTTCCAGGGCTAGGGCTAGGGCCCCCAGAGCATGAGGGTGGGTTCCCAGGGATAAGGTTAGGGCCCCGGAGGAAGGGCTAGGGTTCCCAGGGCTTTGGCCCCTGAGCTAGAACTAGGGTTTCCAGGGCTTGGGCTCCCGGAGAATGGGTTAGGCTTCCCCGTGCTAGGGCTAGGGTTCCCGGAACAAGGGCTTGGGTTTCCAGGGCTAGGTCTACGGCCCTCGGAGCAAGGATTAGGGTCCCTGGAGCAATATCTAGTTCCCCTGGAGCAAGGGCTAGGGTTCCCGGAGCAACGCCTTGGTTTTGCAGTGCTAGGGTTCCCAGTGCTAGGGCTATGGTTTCCTTGGTTTGGGCCCCTGGAGCAAGGGCTAGGGTTCCCAGTGCTAGGGCTAGAGCTTCCGGAGCAAGAGTTAGAGTTCCGAGGGCTAACACTAGGGACCCGGGAGCTAGGGCATGGGTTCCCAGGGCTAGGACTAGGGCCCCCGGAGAAAGGGATTGGGATCCCAGGGCAAGAGCCCCCAGATCAAGGGCTAGAGTTCATAGGGTTAGGGTTAAGTCCCCCGGAGGAAGGGCCAGGGTTCCCAGGGCTAGAGCTATGGCCCCTATAGCAAGGTCTAGGGCTCTCATTGCTAGGGCTAGTGCCCCCGGAGCAAGGGCTAGGGTTCCGAGAGCTAGGGCTAGGGCCCCCAGAGCAAGGTCTCGGGTTCTCAGGGCTAGGGCTAGGGCACCCGAAGCAAGGGCTAGGATTCCCAGGGCTTGGGCTGGGACCCCCGGAGCAAGCTCTATGGTTTCTGGAGTTAATTCTAAGGTTCCTGGAGCAAGGGCTTGGGTTCCCAGGGCTATGGCTAGGGCACCCGGAGCGAAGGGTTAGGATTCCCAGTGCTAGGGATAGAGCCCCCGGAGCAAGGGCTAGAGTTCCGGTAGCAAGGTCTAGGGCCCCCGGTGCAAGGGCGAGGCTTCCTAGGGCTAGGGATTCCGAAGCCAGGTCAAGGGTTCCCAGGGCTAGTGCCTCTGGAACAAGGGCTAGGGTTCCTAAGGTCTAGTGCTAGCCCCTCTGGAGCAAGTTTTAGGGTTCCCAGGGCTAGGGCTAGGGCCCCTGGATCAGGGGCAAGGGTTCCCAGTGCTACGGTTCCCAGGGCTAGGGCTAGGTTTACCAGGATTAGGGCCCCCGTAGCAAGGGCTAGGGTTCCCAGGGCTAGGGCTAGGGCCCCCGGAACAATGTTTAGGGTTCCCAGGTCTACGGCTAGGGACTCCGGAGCAAGGGCTAGGGTTCCCAGGGCTAGGGCTAGGACCCCCAGAGCTAGAGCGAGTGTTCCCAGGGCTACGGATAAGTCCCCCGGAGCAAGGACTAGGGTTCCCAGGTCTAGGGCTAGGGCCCCTGGAGCAAGGGCTAGGTTTCACAGGGCTTGAGCTAGGGCACCCGGAGCAAGGGATTAGGTTGCCAGAGTAAGTTCTAGGGAATCCAGAGCAAGTGCTAGGGTTCCCAGGGCTAAGGTTAGGTCCCGTGGAGCAAGGGCTTGCGTTCTCAGTACTAGGGCCACCAGAGCAAGGGCTTGGGTTCCCAGTAATTGGGTTCCCAGTGCTAAGGCTAGTTTTCCGAATGCTAGGGCCCCCGGAGCAAGGGCTAGGGTTCCCAGGGCTCAGGTTAGGGCCCTCGGAGCAAGGGCTACAGTTCCCACAGGAAATTCTAGGGCCACCGGAGCAAGGGTTAGGGTTCCCAGGGCTATGGCTATGGTCCCCGGAGGAAGGGCTAGTTGTCCCAGGGCTAGGGCTAGGGCCCCCTGAGCAAGGGCTAGGGTTCCCAGGGCTAGGGCCCCCGGAGTAAGGGTTAGGGTTCCCAGGGATAGGGATAGGGCACTCGGAGCAAGGGCTTTGATTCCAAGTGCTAATGCCCCTGGAGCAAGGGTTAGGACCCCCAGGGCAAGGGCTAGAGCCCGCTGAGCAAGGGCTAGGGTTCCCAGGGCTAGGTTCCTGCAAGGCTAGGGCTAGGGTTTCCTGGGCTAGGGCACAGGGAGTAAGGGTTAGGGTTCCCAGGGCTGGGGCTACGGCACTCGGAGCAAGGGCTAGGGTTCCCACTGCTAGGGCTAGGGCCCTCAGAGCAAGGGCTAGGGTTCCCAGGTCTAGGGCTAGGGCCCCCAGAGCAAGAGCTAGGCCCCCCGGAGCAAGGGCTAGGGTTCCCTGAACAAGGGCTTGGGTTCTCAGTGCTAGGGCCCCCGGAGCAAGGGCTAGGGATCCCAGGGCTAGGGCTTGGGCCCCTGGAGAAAGGTTTAGGATTCCCAGGGCTAGGACTAGGGCTCCAGGGACAAGATGTACGGTTCTAAGGTCTAGGGCTAGGGCCCTCGGATCAAGGGTGAGAGCCCTCGGAGCAAGGGCTAGGGTTACCGGAGCAAAGGCTAAGGTTCCCAGAGCAAGGGCTAGGTTTCTCAGTGCTAGTGACCCCGGAGCATGGACTAGGGTTCCCAGTGCTTGGGTTCCCAGTCCTAGGGCTAGGGTTCCCAGGGCTAGGGCCCCTGGAGCAAAGGCTAGGTTTCCCAGGGCTAGGGCTAGGGCCCCCGGAGGAAGAGCTAGGGTTTCAAGGGCTAGGTCTAGAGCCCCTGGAGCTAGGGCTAGGGTTCCCAGAGCTAGTTACCCCGGAACGAGGACTAGGGTTCCCAGGGCAAGGGCCCCCGGATGTAGGGCTAGAGTTCCCAGGGCTAGGGTCCCCGGAGCTAAGGCTAGGGTTCCCAGGGCTAGGGCTAGGTCCCCCGGAGCAAGGGCTAGGGTTCCCAGGGCTAGAGCTAGGGCCTCCAGACAAAGGCTTGGGTTCCCAGGAGTAAGGCTAGGGCCCCGGGAGCAAGGGCTAGGGTTCCCAGGGCAAGGGCCTCCGGAGTAAGGGCTGGAGTTCCCAAGGCTAGGGCCCCCGGAGCTAGGGCTAGGGTTCCCAGGGCTAGGGCTAGAGCCCCCGGAGCAAGGGACTCGGTTCGCAGCGCTAGGGCTAGGACCCCCGGAGCTAGGGCTAGGGTTCCCAGGTCTAGGTTTTTAAGTGCTAGGGCTAGGGTTCCCAGGTCTTGGGCCTCCTGAGCAAGGGCTAGGGTTACCAGGGCTAGGGCTAGGGCCCACGAAGGAAGAGCCAGGGTTCCCACAGCTAGGGCTGGGGCCCCCGGAGCTAGGGCAAGGGTTCCCAGGGCTAGGGTTATGCCACTCGAATCAAGGGCTAGGGTTTCCGGAGAAAGGTCTAGGGATCCCGGAGCAAGGGCTAGCGTTCCCAGGGCTAGGAGCCCCGGAGCAAGTGCTACAGTTCCCACAGCTAGGGCCCCCAGAGCTAAGGCTAGGTTTTTCAGTGTTAGGGCCTCAGGAGAAAGGGAGAGGGTTCCCAGGGCTAGGGCTAGGGCCCACGGAGCAAGGGCTATGGTTCCCATGGCTGAGGCAGGGCCCTCGGAGCAAGAGCTAGTGCCACCGGAGCAAGAGCTAGCACCCCTGGAGCAAGGACTAGGGTTCCCGGAGTAAGGGCTAGGGTTTCCAATGCTAGGGTTCCCAGTCCTAGGGCTAGGGTTTCCAGCGCTAGGGCCATCGGAGCAAGGGCTAGGATTCCCAGGTCTAGGGCTAGGACCCCCGGAGCAAGGGCTAGGGTTCCCAGGGGTAGAGCCCCTGGATCAAGTGCTAGGGTTCCCAGGTCTAAGGCTAGGGCCACGAAGCTAGAGCGAGGGTTCCCAGATCTAAGGCTAAGGCTGGCGGAGCAAGGCCTAGGGTTCCCAGGGTTAGAGCTAGTGCCCCCGGAGCAAGGGCTAGGGTTTCCGGAGCAAGGTCTAGGGTCCCTAGAGCAACTGTTAGGGTTCCCAGGGCTAAGGTTAGGGCCCCAGAGCAAGGGCTTGGGATCCCGGGACTCGGGCCCCCGAGCTAGAACTATGGTTTCCAGGGCTTGGGCTCCCAGAAAATGGGTTAGGCTTCCCCGTGCTAGGGCTAGGGTTCCCAGAACAAGGGCTTGGGTTCCCAGGGCTCGGTCTACGGCCCTCGGAGCAAGGACTACGGCCAACAGAGCAAGAGCTACGACCCCTGAGGGCTAGGGTTCCTGGAGCAAGGGGTAGGTTCCCCGTGCTAGGGTTCCCAGTGGTGGGGTTAGGGTTTCCAGGGCTATGGTCCCCGGAGCAAGGGCTAGTGTTCCCACGGCTAGGGCTAGAGCCCCCGGAGCAAGGGCTAGGGCCCCCGGAGCAAGGGCAAAGGTTCCCAGGGGTAAGGTTAGGGCCTCGGGAGCAAGGGCAAGGGTTCCCAGCGTTAGGGCCCCAGGAGCAAAGGCAAGGGTTCTCAGGGCTAGGTCCCCCGGAGCAAGGGCTCGGGATCCCAGGGCTAGGGCTAGCTCTCTGGAGAAAGGGCTAGGGTTTCCAGGAGTAATGCGCCCAGAGCTTGGGCTAGGGTTTCCAGGGCTAGGATCCTCGGACCTAGGGCTATGGTTCCCAGGGCTAGGGTCCGCGGAGTTAGGGCTAGGGTTCCCAGGGCTAGGGCTAAGGCCCTTTGAGAAAGGCAAGTTTTCCCAGGGATAGGACTAGGGCCCCCGGAGAAGGGGCTTGGGTTCCAGAAGCTAGAGTCCCCAGATCTATCCAGAAGATAGGAAACCCAGGGTTAGGGCCCAAGGAGCCAAGTTGAGCGCCCCAGGGATAAGGGCCGCTGGAGCAAAGGTTAGGGGCCCCAGGGTTAAGGGCCGCTGGAGCTAGGGTTAGGGCCGCCAGGGTTAAGGGGCGCTGGAGTTAAGTTAAGAAGCTGGCCAGTTTTAGGGCCCAAGGAGCCAGGTTTAGCGCCCCCAAGGAAGGGCCGCTAGGAGCTAGGGTTAGGGGCCCCCGAGGGTTTAAGGGCCGCCTGGAGCGTACGGTTAGGGGTCCCAAGGGTTAAGGGCCTCTCCTGGACGAGGGTAGGGGCCCTAAGGGTATACGGGCCTCCTTGACACAAGGGTTACGGGCCGCGTCAGGGTTAGGGCCTCCGGAGCAGGTTAGGGGCTCCAGGGTTTAGAGGCCAATGGAGTAAAGGTTAGAGCCCAGGTAAGGCGTCACTGGAGCTAGGTAGGGCTCGAGGGTAATAGGCTCGAGCAGGGTTAGGGCTCCAGGGTTAAAGTGCCCAGGGACCTACGGGTTAGGGGGCCCCAGAGTTTAAAGGGGCCGCTGGAGGAGGGTTAAGGGACTCCAGGGTTAAGGGCTCCGCGGAGCAAGGGTGGGGCCCCCAGGGATAAGGCCTGGATTAAGGTTTAGGGTGCCAACCAGGGTTAAGTATGGGCACGCTGGAGCGTAGGGGTTAGGGCCCCAGAAGTTAAGGCCCTTCCTGGAGCTAGGGTGTAGGACCCCCCGGGTAAGGGGCCCCATCTGAGCTAGGTTTAGGGGGCCTCCAGGTCAGGCCTCCTGGACTAGGGTTAGGGGCCAGGTTACGGCCAAGGGAGTAAAGGTTAGGAGGCCCCAGGTTAAGGCATTCTGGAGCTAGGGTAGGGGCTCAAGCGGTGAAGGCCAATCTGGAGTAGGGTTAGGGGCTCCAGGTTTAAGCTCCCAGGACCTAGGTAAGGAGAGGCCCCAGAGTTAAGAGGCCGCTGGAGTAGGGTTAGGGGCACCAGGGTAAGGGCCTCCTGAGCTAGGGTTGGGGGCCCCAGGGTTAAGGCCCCTGGAGTTAAGGTATGGGGCCCCAGGGTGAAGGCCGCGGAGGTGCGGTTAGGGGCCCAGGGTAAGGGGCCTCCTGGAGCGAGGGTAGGGGCCTCAGGGTTAAGGCCTCCTGGAGTTAAGGTTAGGAGCCCCAGGGTTAGGGCCCAAGGAGCCAGGTTGAGCGCCCCAGGGTTAAGAGCCTCCTGGAGCTAAGGTTGGGCACCCTAGGGTTAAGGCCTCCCGAAGATAAGGTTAGGGGCCCCAGGGTTAAGGGCTGCTAGAGCTAGGATTAGGGGCCCCATGGTTAAGGCTCCTGGAGTTAAGATTAGAGGCTCCAGGTTTAAGGGCCACTGGAGCTAGGGTAAGGGGCCCCAGGGTTAAAGCCCCTAGAGTTAAGGTTAGGGGCCCCAGGATGAGGGCCGCTGGAGATAAGGTTAGGTGCCCCAGGGTTAAGGACCTCCTGGAGCAAAGGTTAGGGACCCCAGGGTTAAGATCTCCTGGAGTTAAGGATAGAGGCCCCAGGGTAAAGGCCCCTGGAGTTAAGGTTCGGGGCCTCAGGGTTAAGTGCCCCCTGAAGTTAACGTTAGGAGCCTGAGGGTTAGGGTCCAAGGAGCCAGGTTGAGCGCCCCACGGTTAAGGGCCTACTGGTGCTAGGGATAGGGGCCCCAGGGTTAAGGCCCCTGGAGTTAATATTAGGGGCCCCAGGGTAAAGGGCCGTTGGAGCTAGGGTTAGGGGCCCCAGGGTTAATGGCCCCCTGGAGCTAGGGTTAGGGGCTCCAGGTTTAAGGGCCTCCTGGAGCTAGGGTTATGTGCCCCAGGGTTAAGGCACCTGGAGTTAATGTTAGGGGCCCCATGGTTAAGGGCCTCCTGGAGCTAAGGATAGGAGCCCCAGGATTCAGGCCCAAGGAGCCAGGTTGAGCGCCCCAGGGTTAAGGGCCTCCTGGAGCTAGGGTTAGGGGCTCCAGGGTTAAGGGCCCCCTGGAGCTAGGGTTAGGGACCCCAGAGTGAAGGGCCTCCAGGAGCTAAGTTTAGGAGCTCCATAGCTAGGGTCCAAGGAGCCAGGTTGAGCGCCCCAGGGTTAAGGGCCTTCTGGAGCTAGGGTTAGGGGCCCTAGTGTTAAGGGCCTCCTGGAGCAAGGGTTAGGGGACCCAGGGTTAAGGGCCCCCTGGAGCTAGGGTGAGGGGCCCAGGTTTAAGGCCCCTCGAGTTAAGGTTTGGGGCTTCAGGGTTAAGGGCCGCTGGAACTAAGGTTAGGGGCCCCAGGGTTAAGGGCCTCCTGAAAATAGGGTAAGGGGTCCAAGGGTTAAGGGCCCCCTGGAGCTAGGGTTAGGGGCCCCAGGGTTAAGGACCATGGAGTTAATGTTAGGGGCACCAGGGTAAAGGTCCGCTGGAGCTAGGGTTAGGGGCCCCAGGTTTAAGGGCCTCCTGGAGCTAAGGTTAGGAGCCCCAGGGTTAGGGCCCAAGGAACCAGGTTTAGCGCCCAAGGGTTAATGGCCTCCTGGAGCTAGGGTTAGGGGCCCCAGGGTTAAGGCCCCTGGAGTTAAGGTTAGGGTCCGCAGGGTTAAGTGCCCCCAGGAGCTATGGTTAGGGGCCACAGGGTTAAGGCCCCGCTGGAGCTAGGGTTAGGGGCCCCAGGGTTGAGGGCCCGCTAGAGCTAGGGTTAGGGGCCTCAGGGTTAAGGGCCCCCTGGAGCTAGGGTTAGGGGCCCCATGTTTAAGAGTCCCCTGGAGCTAGGGTTAGGGGCCCCAGGGTTAAGGGCCCCCTGGAGCTAGGATTTTGGGCCCCTGGGTTCAGGGTCCCCTGGAGCTAGGGTTAGGGGCCCCAGGATTAAGGGCCTCCAGGAGCTAAGTTTAGGAGCCCCAGGGTTAGGGCCCAAGGAGCCAGGTTGAGCGCCCCAGGTTTAAGGGCCTCTTGGAGCTAGGGTTAGGGACCTCAGGGTTAAAGGGCAGTGGAGCTAGCTCAAGCAGTCCCCAGGGATAAGGGCCCCCTGGAGCTAGGGTTAGGGGCTCCAGGTTTATGGGCCCCCTAGAGCTAGGGTTAGGGGCCCCAGGGTTAAGGGTCTCCTGGAGCTAGGGTTAGGGGCCCCAGGATTTTTTGACTCCAGGAGCTAGGTTTTGGAGCCCCAGCGTTAAGGCTCCTGGAGTTAAGGCTAGGGGCGCCAGGGTTAAGGACCTCCTGGAGCTAGGGTTAGGGGCCCAAGGGTTAAGGCCCCTGAAGTTAAGGTTAGGGGCCCCAGGGTTAAGGGCTGCTGGAGCTAGGGTTAGGGGCTTCAGGGTTAAGGGCCTCCTGGAGCTAGGGTTAGGGGCCCCAGGGTTAAGGGACTCCTGGAGCTAGGGTTAGGACCCCCAGGGTTCAGGCCCAAGTAGCCAGGTTGAGCGCCCCAGCTTAAGGGCCTCCTTGAGCTAGGGTTATGGGCTCCAGGGTCAAGGACCCGCTGAAGGTAGGTTTAGGGGCTCCAGGGTTAAGGGCCCGCTGGAGCTATGGTTAGGGTCCCCAGGGTTAAGGGCCTCCTGGAGCTACGGTTAGGGGCCTCAGGGTTAAGGGCCCCCTGGAGCTAGGGTTAGGGGCCCCAAGGTTAAGGCCCCTGGAGTTAAGGTTAGGTGCCCCAGGTTTAAAGGCCGCTGGATCTATGGTTAGGGGCCCCAGGGTTTCGGGTCTCCTGGAGCTAGGGTTAGGGGCCCCAGAGGGAACGGCATCCTGGAGCTAGGGTTTTGGGCCCTAGGGTTAAGGGCCCCCTGTAGCTAGGGTTAGGGGCCCCAGGGTTCAGGCCCCTGGAGTTAAGGTTAGGGTCCCCAGGGTTAAGGGCCGCTGGAGCTAGGGTTACGGGCCCCAGGGTTAAGGGCCGCCTGGAGTTAGGGTTTGGGGCCGCACGGTTAAGGGCCCCCTGGAGCGAGGGTCAGGGGCCCCAGGGTTTTGGGCCTCCTGGAGCTAGGGTTAGGTGCCCCAGAGTTAAGGCCCCTGGAGTTAAGGTTAGGGGCCCCAGAGTTATGGGCCTCCTGGAGCTAAGGTTTGGAGCCCCGGGGTTAGGGCCCAAGGAGCCAGGTTGAGCGCCCCAGGGTTAAGGGCCTCCTGGCTCTAGGGTTAGGGGCTCCAGGCTTAAGGGCCCCCTGGAGCTAGGTGTATGGGACCCAGGGTTAAAGGCCAGCTGGAGGTAGGTTTAGGGGCCCTAGGATTAAGGGCCGGCTGGAGGTAGGGTTAGAGGCCCCAGCGTTAAGGGCCCCCTGGAGCTAGGATTAGGAGCCCCAGGGTTCAGGCCCCTGGAGTTAAAGTTAGGGTCCCCAGGGTTAAGGGCAGCTGGAGCCAGGGTTAGGGGTCCCAGGGTTAAGGGCCTCCAGGAGCTAAGGTTAGCAGCCCCAGGGTTAGGGCCCAAGGAACCAGGTTTAGCGCCCCAGGGTTAAGGGCCCCCTGGAGCTAGGGTTAGGGGCCCCAGGGTTAAGGGACTCCTGGAGCTAGGGTTAGGGGCCCGAGGGTTAAGGCCCCTGGAGTTAAGGTTAGGGGCCCCAGGGTTAAGGCCCCTGGAGTTAAGGTTAGGGGCCCCAGGGTTAAGGGCCGCTGGAGCTAGGGTTATAGGCTCCAGGGTTATGGGCCTCCTGGAGCTAAGTTTAGGAGCGCCAGTGTTAGGGCCCAAGGAACCAGGTTGAGCGCCCCACGGTTCAGGGTCTCTTGGAGCTAGGGTTAGGGGCCCCAGGTTTAAGGGCCCCAAGGAGCTAGGGTTAGGGGCTCCAGGATTAAGGGCAGCTGGAGCTAGGGTAAGGAGCTCAAGCAGGCCCCAGGGATAAGGGCCCCCTGGAGCTAGGTTTAGGGGCTCCAGGGTTAAGGGCCCATTGGAGCTAGGGTTAGGGGCCCCAGGGTTAAGGGCCTCCTGGAGCTAGGGTTAGGGGCCCCAGGGTTATTGGCCCCTGGAGCTAGGTTGATGGCCCTCAGGGTTAAGGGCCTCCTGGAGTTAAGGTTTGGGGCCCCAGGGTCCAGGGCAGCTGGAGCTAGGGTTAGGGAACCCAGGGTTAAGGGGACCCTGGAACTAGGGTTATGGGCCCAAAGGTTAAGGGGACCCTGGAGCTAGAGTTAGGGGCCCCAGGATTAAGGGCCTCCTGGAGCTGGGGTTAGGGGCCCCAGGGTTAAGGGCCGCTGGAGCTTGGGTTAGGGGCCCCAGGATTAAGGGCCCGCTGGAGCTAGGGTTAGGGGCCCTAGGGTTTTAGGCCTCCTGGAGCTAGGGTTGGGGACCCAGGCTTTTAGGCCTCTTTGAGCTTGGGTTAGGGGCCCCAGGGTTAAGGCCCCTGGAGTTATGGGCCCGAGGGTTAAGGGCCGTTGGAGCTAGGGTTAGGGGCCCCAGGGTTTTGTGCCTTCTGCAGCTAGGGTTAGGAGCCGCAGGGTTAAGGGCCCTGGAGTTAAGGTTAGGGGCCTCAGGGTTAAGGGCCACTGGAACAAGGGTTAGGGGTCCCAGGTTCAAGGGCCTGCAGGATCTAAGGTTTGGAGACCCAGGGTTAGGGCCCAAAGAGCCAGGTTGAGCGCCCCACGGTTAAGGGCCCCGTGGAGCTAGGGTTAGGGGCCCCAGGGTTAAGGGCCCCCTGGAGCTAGGGTTAGGGGCCCCAGGGTTAAGGGACTCCTGGAGCTACGGTTAGGGTCCCCAGGGTTCAGACCCCTGGAGTTAAGGTTAGGGGCCCCTGGGTTAAGGGCCGCTGGAGCTAGGGTTAGAGGCCCGAGGGTTAAGGGCCTCCTGGAGCTAAGTTTAGGAGCGCCAGGGATAGGGCCGAAGGAACCAGGTTGAGCGCCCTACGGTTCAGGGCCTCTTGGAGCTAGGGTTAGGGGCCCCAGGGTTAAGGGCCCCCAGGAGCGAGGGTTAGGGGCCTCAGGGTTAAGGGCAGTTGGAGCTATGGTTAGGGGCTCCAGAGCTAAGGGCCTCCTGGAGTTAGGGTTAGGGGCCCCAGTGTTAAGGGCCTCTTGGAGAAAGTTTAGGGGCTCAGGGTTAAGGACCGCTGGAGGTAGGGATAGGGGCCCCAGGGTTAAGGGCCTCCTGGAGCTAGGGTTTGGGGCCTCAGGGTTTAGGCCCCTGGAGGTAAGGTTAGGGGCTCCAGGGTTAAGTGCCGCTGGAAGAAGGGCTAGGGGCCCCACGGTTAAGGGCCCGCTGGAGCTAGGGTTAGGGACCCCGGGTTTAAGGCCCCTGGAGTTAAGTTTCAGTGCCGCAGGGTTAAGGGCCTCTGGATCTAGGGTTAGGGGCCCCAGGGTTAAGGGCCCCCTGGAGCTAGGGTTAGGGGCCCCAGGGTTAAGTGCCTCCTGGACCTAGGGTTAGGGTCCACAGGATTAAGGGTCTCACGGAGCTAGGGTTAGGGGCCTCAGGGTTAAGGGACTCCTGGAGAAAGGTTAGGGGCTCAGGGTTAAGGGCCTCCTGGAGCTAGGGTTAGGGGCCCCAGGGTTAAGTGCCCCCTGGAGCTAGGGTTAGGACCCCCAGGGTTCAGGCCCCTGGAGTTAAGGTTAGGGTCCCCAGGGTTAAAGGCCGCTGGAGCTAGGGTTAGGGGAGCCAGGATTAAGGGCCTCCTGGAGGTAGGGTTAGGGGCCCCAGGGTGAAGGGCCTCCTGGAACTAGGGTTAGGGGCCCCAGGGTTAAGGCCCCTGGAGTTAAGGTTAGGGGCCCAAGGGTTAAGGGCCGCTGGAGCTAGGGTTAGGGGCCCCAGGGTAAAAACCTACTGAAGCTAAGTTGAGGAGCCCCAGGGTTAGGGCCCTAGTAACCAGGTTGAGCGCCCCAGGGTTAATGGCCTCTTACAGTTAGGGTTAGGGGCCCCAGGGTTAAGGACCTGCTGGAGCTAGGGGTAAGGGCCCCAGGATTAAGGGCAGCTGGAGCTAGGGTTAGGGGCCCCAGGGCTAAGGGCCTCCTGAAGCTAGGGTTAGGGGCTCCAGGGTTAAGGCCTCTGGAGTTAAGGTTAGGGGCCCCAGGAACAAGGGTTAGGGGTCCTAGGGTTAAGGGCCACCTGGAGCTAGGGTTAGGGGCCCCAGGGTTTTGGGCCTCCTGGAGCTAGGTTTAGGGGCCCCAGAATTAAGGCCCCTGGAGTTAAGGTTACGGGCCCCAGGGTTAAGGACCACTGCAGCTAGGGTTAGGAGCCCTAGGGTAAAAGGCCTCCTGGAGCTAGGGTTAGGGGCTCCAGTGTTAAGGCCCCTGGAGTTAAGGTTAGGGGCCCCATTCTTAAGGGCCGCTGTAACAAGGGTTAGGGGCCCCAGGGTTAAGGGCCTCCAGGAGCTAAGGTTTGGAGCCCCAGGGATAGGGCCCAAGTAGCCAGGTTGAGCGCAACAGGGTTAAGGGCCTCCTGGAGCTAGGGTTAGGGGCCCCAGGGTTAAGGGCCTCCTGGAGCTAGGGTTAGGGGCCCCAGGGTTAAGGGCCTCCTGGAGCTAGGGTTAGGGGCCCCAGGGTTAAGGGCCCCCTGGAGCTAGGATTTTGGGTCCCAGGGTTAAGGGTCCCCTGGAGCTAGGGTTAGGGGCCCCAGGGTGAAGGGCCGCTGGAGTTAGGGTTAGGGGCCGCAGGATTAAGGGCCTCCAGGAGCTAAGTTTAGGAGCCCTAGGGTTAGGGCCCAAGAAGCCAGGTTGAGCACCCCAGGTTTAAGGGCCTCTTGGAGCTAGGGTTAGGGGCCTCAGGGTTAAGGGCCCGCTGGAACTAGGGTTAGGGGCCCCAGGGTTAAGGGCCTCCTGGAGCTGGGGTTAGGGCCAGAGGGTTAAGGGCCGCCTGGAGTTAGGGTTAGGGGCCCCAGTGTTAAGGGCCTCCTGGAGAAAGTTTAGGGGCTCAGGGTTAAGGACCGCTGGAGGTAGAGATAGGGGCCCCAGGGTTAAGGGCCTCCTGGAGCTAGGGTTAGGTGCCTCAGGGTTTAGGCTCCTGGAGGTAAGGTTAGGGGCCCCAGGGTTAAGGGCCGCTGGAACAAGGGCTAGGGGCACACGGTTAAGGGCCCGCTGGAGCTAGGCTTAGGGACCCCAGATTTAAGGCCCCTGGAGTTAAGTTTCAGTGCCGCAGGGTTAAGGGCCTCTGGATCTAGGGTTAGGGGCCCCAGGGTTAAGTGCCTGCTGAACCTAGATTGAGGGGCCCCAGGGTTAAGGGTCCCCTGGAGCTAGGGTTAGGGGCCCCAGGGTTAAGTGCCTCGTGGACCTAGGGTTAGGGTCCACAGGGTTAGGGGTCTCACGGAACTAGGGTTAGGGGCCCCAGGGTTAAGGGACTCCTGGAGAAAGGTTAGGGGCTCAGGGTTAAGGGCCCCCTGGAGCTAGGGTTAGGGGCCCCAGGGTT
>NC_133772.1:45545455-45552008 GCF_003597395.2 Chelonoidis abingdonii
TTAGTAAGAAGGAAAAGATTCTTGAACTTGTTCATGGCCAAGGGAAGGAGAAGGCTTCTAACCTGGTAGCTAGAAAGTCTATTAGTTTGCCTAAAAGGGAATTGTGTAAAAATTTGCCTGATGGGCCAGAGGTGATTCGAAATGTAAGTGGGACCCAGAAAGAGTCTGTTGTGAATCAGGACAGTGTTCCTTTAGAGCAAGACCTAGGTGAAAAGGGTAAGGGCAGAAGTTCTGAGAGGGGTGAACTGCTGCTGGGGAAAGAAATCCTCAGGGTAATCTGTGCAAGCAGTTTGCTGCAACTGAAGGGTATAAGAGTGATTTAATCAAGGAAGTTTTAGTTCCTAACAGGCAAAAGTTTTCTGTTGTGAATGGATCCACTGACTTTCCTTGTGAAAGATCCAGTGAGGGTAGCTTTGAGAAGTTCTCAGATGGAGTAGAAGCTGTTAAGAAAGTTAAGCAGCCTTATAACCCCGTGGCTGTGTGTGGCCAGCTTGTTGGGAAAACAATGGTGTTGGGCAGGAATGTCTCCATGATAGTTCTGTGAGTAAGCAGTCTGTGCTTTAGGATCTAAGGACAGATTTGGTTGCTGGTGTTTCAGAACTAAATGGTTTTATGGCTGAATGCTTGAAGATGCAGGGAAGAGCAAGCAGACTCTCACCCTCCAACTATTTAAATTTGTGTGCTGTCTCTGTAAAACAGAGTCCAGCCTTGAAACGGGTAGCAGCTGAAAATCTAAAAGCTGGTGTCTGTGTTGATGCAAATTACCTGGCTGGCAGGGAGAAGAAAGACTTGCTAATAGCTGTTAGCAAAGAGAGCCCACCCCATCAGCCAGTTATTTTGGTTAAGCAAGAGAAATCAGGGTTTGATCCTGCAGGACAAGGAGAAAAGAGAAAACTAAATTTTGCAAAGGAAAGCCAAATGTTAACCCTAAAATTCCCAAACTCCAGTGGTATTAATCCAAAGGTGTGGCATAACAAACATGATTGTAAATGGACACTTGCAATTAATTTGTTGTTATTGCTAATGCTCATTTTTGTAACTAATGTGTTGCTATTACCAAGAAATGTAAGAATGTACAATGTGCCCAATCCTTTGGAAAGTCCCTTGAATGTGTTGAAAGCAGTACATGAGAACACACTTTATGTTAAAAGGCCTTGCTATACTAATGTTTCACAGTTAATGCCTGTAAACAGTATTGAAACTTTTCACAGGGAAAAAGACATTCCAGACCTGATGTGCACTAGGAAAGGGGAAACTGAGGCACACTGCCATATTGATTGCATGGCTAAATGCCATGATTCCTACACTGTAAACAACATTAATATCTATGTTGATTTAATGTTAGTTGGGTTCCAAACATTTGCCAGAGCTGGTATAGATAAAATAGCTAGTTTCTTTAGCTCTTGGCAAGAGCATATGAGACAGACAGGAATCTTGCTGCAAGAGCAGATCCAATCCACTGTTGTTCAAACTAAGTTTTACCTTAAGTTTGTAAAGAGATTCAATCATGTTATTGAACATGAGTTTGGTAAAACATTTCTGTTATACACTGATATGGCTTCTAACCCAACACTGGCTGTAGTGAGACAGACCCAGGGATGGGGAGCTTTTGGGATGCAGTCAGTGATGTCTGTGTCATCGCTTCCTGCATCAATTTTGCGTTGGGGGTGTGACGTTATTGATATAAACTGGGACCATATAGAACATGGGTTGCAACCAAGGTCCTGTAGTGGCACCAAATCCTATGTAAAAGGGGTCATATAAGGTGTCTAAGACCAGGTTACGGGTTACTGGTTATGATTATGCTGTCTGTATGTCTGTATCATGTTCATAGTTGAAGTAATGAATATTGGCTGTATATGGTCTGTATTTCAAACTTGTGTTGTGTTACTGGGAAACATCCCAGACAAGTTGGTGTCAGCAAGGGCTAGGGTCCCCATAGCAAGGGCTAGAGCAAGGGTTCCAAGGGCTAGGGATCCCGGAGCAAGGGCTAGGGCTAGGGTTCCCAGGGCTAGGGCTAGGGCTACTGGAGCAAGGGCTAGGGTTCCCAGGGCTAAGGCTAGGGCTACTGGAGCAAGGGCTAGGGTTCCCAGGGCTAGGGCTAGAGTCCTCGGAGTAATGGTTAGGGCCCCAGGAGCAAGGGCTAGGGCTAGGGTTCCCAGGGCTAGGGCTAGGGCCTCCGGAGAAAGGGCTAGGGTTCCCAGGGCTAGGACTAGAGACCCTGGAGCAAGGGTTAGGGTTCCAAGTTCTAGGGCTCGGGCCCCCGGAGAAAGGGTTAGGGCTAGGGCTCCCAGGACTAGGCCTTGGGCCCTCGGAGCAAGGGCTAGGGTTCCAAGGGCTAGGGCTTGGGCCCCCAGAGGAAGGGCTAGGGCCTCCAGAGGAAGGTCTAGGGCTAGGGTTCCAAAGGCTAGGGCCCCCGGAGCAAGGACTTGGGTTCCCAGGACAAGGGCTAGGGCCCCCGGAGCAAGGGCCAGGGCTAGGGTTCCCACTGCTAGGGCCGCTGGAGCAAAAGCCAGGGATAGGGGTCCCAGGGATAGGGGTCCCAGGGCTAGGGCTAGGGCCCCCGGAGCAAGGGTTAGGGTTCCCAGTGCTAGGGCTAGGGCCCTTGGAGCAATGGCTAGTGTTCCCAGGGCTAGCGCCCCCGGAGCAAGGGCTAGGGCCCCCAGGGCTAGTGCTCCCGGAGCTAGGGCTATGGTTGACAGGGCTAGGGCCCCTGGAGCAAGGGCTAGTGTTTCCAGGGCTAGGGAACCTGGAGCAAGGGCTAGGGCCCCCAGGGTTTGGGCCCACGGTGCAAGGGACAGGGTTCCCAGGGATAGAACTATGGCCCCCGAAGCAAGGGCTAGGGCCAAAGGAGCAAGGGTTAGGGTTCCCAGGGCTATGGCTAGGGCCCCCGGAGCTAGGGCTAGGGTTCCCATGGCTAGGGCTAGGGCTAGGGCCCCGGGGCCAGGGCTAGGGTTCCCGGGGCTAGGGCCCCCAGAGTACGGGTTAGGGCCCCCGGAGGAAGGTCTAGGGTTCCCAGGGCTAGGGCTATGGCCCTCAGCATAAGGGCTAGGGCCCCAGGAGCTAGGGCTAGGGCTAGGATTCGCAGGGCTTGGGCTAGCGCCCCCAGAGCAAGGGGTAGGGTTCCCAGTGCCAGGGTTAACAGGGCTAGGGCTAGCTTTAACAGGCTAGGGCTAAGGCCCCTGGAGCTAGGACTAGGGCCCCCGGAGCAAGGGATAGGGCTAGCTTTCCCAGGGCTAGGGCTAGGCCCACGAAGCAAGGGCCAGGGTTCCCAGGGCCAGAGCCCCCAGAGGAAGGGCTTGAGCCCCCAGGGTTAGGGGCCCAGGAGCAAGGGTTAGGGTTTAGAGTGCTAGAGCCTCCGGAGCAAGGACTAGGTTTCCACGACTAGGGCTAGGGCCCCCAGAGCAAGTGCTAGGGTTCCAAGGGCTAGGGCCCCCGGAGGAAGGGCTAGGGCTAGGGTTCCCACTGCTAGGGCCACTGGAGCAAGGGCTAGGGCTAGAGTTCCAAGGGCTAGGGACCGAGGTGCAAGGGCTAGGGCTAGGGTTCCCAGGGCTAGGGCTAGGGCCCCCGGAGCAAGGGCTCTGTTTGCCAGGGCTAGGGCTCCTGGATCTAGGGGCTAAAAAATGAAAAATGTATTAACGGAAAATATATTCAGAATAAATGTTTCCAAAAACAAAAGGGGGGGGGGAATAAATGACTACAGTATCAAATATCCACCATGGAAGAATTCAGAAACTCCTTACGTGTACTACATCCTCCTAGACCTAGACTGCTCTGATGGCTGCTTCATAAATGCTCTAATAGTGCAATGAGACATTACAATGTTTGGAATTTGGGAGTGTGCTTACACTGCAGCTGTTGCTGTCGTAGTAGCTCACCTGCAGATACACTGTTTAACTCCTTTACGTTTTTGCATGCATGCTTTTTAAAAAAGTTTTTGGAATTAAGTGAATGAAGTTCTAGAACAGGGACAGGCATCCTTTAAGAAATGGTGCGCCGAATCTTCATTTATTCACTCCAATTTAATGTTTCGCGTGCCAGTAATACATTTTAACTTTTTCAGAAGGTCTCTATAAGTCTATAATATGTAACTAAACTGTTGTTGTATGTAAAGTAAATAAGGTTCTTCTTTGAGCACTTGCTCATATCCATTCCAGTTAGGTGTGCGCGCGCCGCGTGCATGTTCGTCGGAAGATTTTTACCCTAGCAACACTCGGTGGGTCGGCTGGGCACCCCCTGGAGTGGCGCTGCTATGGTGCCGAATATATACCCCTGCCGACCCAGCCGCCCTTCAGTTCCTTCTTACCGCCCGTGTCGGTCGTTGGAACAGTGGAGCGCAGCTTAGCTGACCTCCGCTTCCCTAGCTACTCGTAGTTCTTGTGTAAGGCAGGCTAATCAGGGCACCTGGGTTTAAAAAGGAGCTCACTCCAGTCAGGCAGGGAGGAGCCAGAGAGAGAAGGAGCATGTGTGAGGAGCTGGAGCAAGAAGGCAAGGAGCTGAGAGTGAGAGAGAGTGTACTGCTGGAGGATTGAGGAGGACAAGCGTTATCAGACACCAGGAGGAAGGTCCTGTGGTGAGGATAAAGAAGGTGTTTGGAGGAGGCCATGGGGAAGTAGCCCAGGGAGTTGTAGCTGTCATGCAGCTGTTACAGGAGGCACTATAGACAGCTGCGATCCACAGGGCCCTGGCTGGAACCCGGAGTAGAGGGCGGGCCTGGGTTCCCCCAAACCTCCCAAACTCCTGATCAGACACAGGAGGAGCTGACCCAGACTGTGGGTTCCACAAGAGGGGAAGATCACTGAGGTGAACAAATCAATCCGCCAATAAGCGCAGGACCCACCAAGGTAGACCGTTTTAAACTCGTGCATCGGCTGCACAAAGCCGTGCGACGGACGATCGCACGACTCCTTATGGTGCTCGGGATCGCACTTCACAGTTAAGTGCACCATTTGAGGCTTTTAAGCGGAGAAACAAAATGGAGCGGGATTTCACGTACCCTCACTTTTGCACCTAGCCTTGCAACTCGCAGCCGAAGCGCCTCCCGGCACCGGACCCACGCACTGCATAGCCTATCCGCACCGGCCGTCGCGGCATCCGAAGTTAGCGGCACCGCTCCCTCTCTCGAGTCGAGAAAGCCACGACTCCTCCTCCAGTGCCTACAGCTCCTGCACGCACCGTGGTTCGAGCTCCCTGCTTTCTGCTCTTCCTGCAACTGCACCACGCTGAGAGCTCGTCCTACAGTCGAATCGCCCAGCACTGGACACCCTGCAGAGGACAATGACATGGCACCCGTAGATTCCGGTCCACGGGCCGGGAAGCCATGCCCTGACTGCCCGGCACGCGCCGCGGAGCTTCCTGCTTCTGCTGCTTCCGTGCCAACGGCACCGCAGCCAGAGAGCCTGTCTAAGTCGGATCGCCCGGCACCAACACCTGCCGAGGCACCGACGACGTCGGCTCCGTCAATCCCGGTCCCACGAGGGCCGTCAAATCCGGTGCCTGATGGCTTCCCGGTATGCATTGTGGTCAAGCTTACTGTTCCCTCCACGCCAAAGACATTCCCAACGGTGAGGGATCTCATTGCCATGACAGAGTGGATGCTCCCTGAGCCCCCGGCACCGCTGGTGAGGGTAATACAGTCTCTTGGCAAGCCTCCCTTGATATGACCATCCTCCGTCGGCACAGCAGAGCAGCACCGTTCATGATCATGGTCCCGCAGACGCTCCAGGTCCTGGGGTCGGCACTCCTGCTCCCGACGCCACTTGCAGTCCCAATGCTGTTCTCCTCAGTACCGGTCGCACTCGCCGCACCGGTTGGTTTCCCGTTCACCGACCCGCTAATCTCGGCACCATTCCAGCTCCCAGCACCGCTACAGGCACCGTGACTCCGTAGCCACTCCCGACCTCGAGATCTCAGTCGACCTCTCGGCACCGCTCTGGTAGCAGGTCCGGATCTCGTTCCAGGTACCGGTACGCCTTCCGGTACCGGTCCCCCGGTGCTGAGTTGGGCAAGGTCCGATAGAATCAGAGACTCTGCCCATGATTTTTCAGCACCTCCATGGCCATCCGGACACGCATCAGTGTCTTTCCACGCGGACGGCTCTTATGCTCAGGACCGCGATTCTGTTGTGCCCACCAACAACCTGAGAGCCCATCAGGACCTCCTAAGGAGGGTAGCACTCAATGTGGATGTCCAGGTGCAGGAGGTCCCGGAGGTAGGGGACCCGGTAGTGGACATTCTATCGGCGGTTGCCCCACTAGAGGGGCCCTACCTGTTTATTTGGACCATCCAGGCGAATGCCGATACTCTATGGAGGGTACGACTACTTGTATGTCCATCCTCCTCCCTGCTCACTAGTCGTTCAGTCCATTAAGGAAAGGGAACGGCATGGCCAGCAGGCGCCAGCCCAGAAATCAAAGGAGGCTAGGCGAATGACTCTACCCAGCCACAAGCGGCCTTATAGCTCTGCGTGGCAAATCAACAAGCCTTGCATAGCCCCTATAATTATAACACCTGGGTGACGGTGTGTCATAAACAGATAAAAAAAGTTAATAGC
>NC_133772.1:45552108-45568675 GCF_003597395.2 Chelonoidis abingdonii
AAACTATTGTTGTATGTAAAGTAAATAAGGTTTTTAAAATGTTTAAGAAGCTTCATTTAAAATTAAATTAAAATGCAGAGCCCCCCGGACAGGTGATCAAGACCCGGGCAGTGTGAGTACCACTGAAAAGGAGCTCGGTGCTGCCTTTGGCACCCGTGCCATAGGTTGCCTGCCCCTGTTCTAGAAGATGGCACTTGAAAAGGTCCTGTTGAAATCTATGTTACGTCAATCCTGAGTGGTGGTTACAAGTAAGAGTGAAGGCCTGGAATCTAGGAAGCCCTGAACACTAGCCTTAAATAAAAAAAAAAATAAAATTCCTGGTATCTTCTATTTTCTATTATTTATGGTTTGCCATTCATGTTGTCTATTCAGGTTAGGTAAAAATCTTTAAAGGCAGGGACATGATAGGGCTCTCTCTGAAAACAAATTATATTTATGACTGCATCAGCCGGTTTAAACTCTTCCTAAAAGCTGGTGTCCAGCAAATTAGTAAAGAATATGTTTGATTTTTTTTTTCTCTTTTGTCTGTAGAGCCCTGATACAGTCCATGTTGGAAAGGTGTGACCGTTTTCTGTGGTCTCAGCAGGCATAGCAAATATGCCAGGAAACACTGAAATGAAGTTGTGTACTGTGCATATGCTGCATTAAATTGCCTCTTAAGTTTCATCACCTCTAAGAAACAAACTCTTGTCCACACAATAATGTATTCAGCCACACTGCATGAACATAGCACCTGAATTGAGTCTTTTCTTCTACAGCTCTTCCTAAATAGTTTAAAACGTGCTTCTAAAACAGGATTCAGAAATTGCTAGATTGAAATGCTCTGATGTTTATGTTGAAATTAAGACCACAAGTGTCCTAACAGATTTGGTTTTTTTACAATAAGATTAAAAGTGCAGAATTAATCTGATAATAACTCTGAATGAATTAAAACAGTTGGTTAAAAGTACAGTCCTTTGAACATTAAATTAGGTTTGAAAATAGTGCATTTTGCCTTCAGCAACTTTTCTGTAGGTTGGTTAAGATGTAAATTTCAAAAGGATTAATTCTGTGTATATTGCCAGCATGAGCACCGAACTGTTTTTCCATCTGACATTCACTTTTGTCAATAGCTGCAGTGAATGCATGCAAGAATGCAGATTTTTCCTTAATTGTATAGAATATCTACTCTTTTGATGTATTTGTTGGAATAGCTACATCTTTATCTTAAGAGCTATGTAAAATAATGTTATGGGTTCTTGATTGCATAGTGTTGAATATGCATTAATGAATACTCATTTATTAATAGACCACCTGGAAAAAGTGTAAACACAAAGCATTCAAATGTGGGAATCTGTCAGGCGGTCATCTTCAGATGAGTAGCCACACAATCAACAGTCTTTTAGATGTCAATATTTCTTATATACTGATCTTTGATTCTTTTTGGAAGAAATGAATGCAAACTGCATACCTTTTTCTAAAATTGCCTTTTTTAAAACGTATTTTAAAGGAAGCTGTCAAGTATTGTTTTTTTAAACTTTACCACTGTTAAGATAATTAGATTATTAGAACTGATCATTTAAAAACACACAATTTTACTTAATCCATTTGCAAAAATAGCTTTATACTATTTCTGTTTACATCTGAACTGTTCCTAGAGCTTAGATAGTGAAAACGATAGTGAAAGGTTTACGTTTGGTTTTAGCTACCTTTCAGTTAAGAGCCTAATTCACTGCAATATGCTGTAGTGATCCCCAAAGATCAGCTCCCAATAAAAAATGGTTTTTTTTTCTCCTCAACTCAGCGTTTTTGAGTAAATGTTATTTGACAGTATACCTTTACATATAGACGCTGATATTTTATGTTATCCGTTTGTCTCCATCGTTTCTGCGAGTTCCAAATTAATTGATTTTATTTTAATTTAAAATTTGAATTATTTTTGGTACTGTAAGTTTCTATCTGTGAAGTTTGGTATGATTATAAAACTGGCAGTGACTGGGGTAACGCTCTTTGTCTCAATTGGAGAACAGTCACTCCCTTATGGTGGAGCATTTCAAGCTCCGCAGGCGTGGAATGAATGGTCTACAGAAATAGCTAGTGGAGGTATTCATACCTAGGTTCCTGTCTGTGAAAAGCCATTTAAACGTCTCTTTTTTTGACTTCAGCATGTTCCTGGGTAGACGATTTTCAGCTGAAGTTTGGAAACAGCCCAAATGTGCCATTCCTATCCTTTCAGGAGCACCCCATGGTCTTATTTCTCATAGGTGTACAAAGGATTGGAAGTCAGCAGGCCGGCTCAGCGATTTTTGCTGCCCCTAAGGGGAAAAACTAAAAAAAAAAAAGCCGGAGTGCGCCCCGAAAGTGGGAATGCTGCCCTTGAGGAATTGCCGCCCAAGCATGTCTTGGGAATACTGATGCTATAGCCGGCCTGAATCAGATACTTCTGTGTCGCTTCTAATTGTGGTGTTGATATGCATGAGGCTAGAACAAATTCATTGTTACCCTTTCTGTGCCTGTTTCCCTACCTCTAAAATGAGAACATTCTACCTCAGTGGGGGGTTAGAAATTGAAGCAGTTGATATTATACAGCGAAGTTCAAAGAAGTAAGATCCTATATAAGTGCAAGAATCATCTGTCTCAGGAAATACAGAACCAGTTCTCTTTGGGAAAAGTCTAGTGAATCTCTTCAGTTTAGAGGGTGAAGTGACATGGAAAAACAGCTGAAAGCTTTGTACATAAACCTTTACTTAAAATGCCACAGTAAACAGGTGCTGACTTTTACAATATATCACAAACTTTCTTTCAAAGAGCTGTTTTTTCATTGCATAGCACTGTTTGTATAACCAGTTATACAATATTTTTTAAGTGTATTGCACCTAAAATGGCCTTGTGTCATGGTTCAACTAATTTTAAGACTTTTCAAAAAGAAAAGTGTTTCTGACTTAGTCTTGATTTCCTTATTTATATGTGAATAAGATGTGAGGCTACGTGACACATTGTGACTTCATCCGAGGAAAATGCTGCGGTTGCCACACTGCAAGCATAAGAAGAAAGTGTCTCACCAATATGTTCTGAGCCATTTACACGTGTTTAACACTTTTGGCTAATCTTTGTGAATCGTGTCACCTGGCTGAATAGTAAGATTGTCTGTATATGGGTTTGCATGTCAAGACAAGAATCCAATATGTTGGTCAAACTCCAAAAGAGGTGTATTTGCAATAATACCTAAGTGATTACTTTTGGTACATTGTTTAACAAAGGAAAAAATATACAAGACCAGCTGTCAAATAGTATACATGAAAGAAGCAGAACATTCTATCCCTCTCTTAGAAAAATCACCAGCCACTCTGTATCCAGTAAAAGCAGTCTGGACTCCTCAGGAGGTAAGCGGATGCAGGGTGTTCTTAAGACTCTAGAAGACGTGTTCAATACTCTGACTTCTGTTTTAGCTTAAGTAGGTTTTTATTGGTCATGGGTTTCACAAACAGAGCAGTCATGGGTTTAACTGGAGGTATTACCCTCAAGTGTGAGGACAGCACTTTTCTGATGCTTAGCTGTCTTGCTGGACAATGGAAAGTCTTTCTCGATCTGTACTGAAACAGTACCTTTCCTCATTAGATACCTAACTCATTCTGTCTTACTGGAATGCCCAGGCTCACTTCGAGTTTCCACAATAAGCCTAGCCTTTTGATATCCTCTGAGTGGGGTGGGGTAGGTCTCAAAGATAGGCAGCCTCGATGAAATCAGTAGAATTGGTTCTACGAGTGAGTGCTGTGGTCTATTGATCTATTACTCACTTTGTGTTCCAGTTGCTCTACTGTAAACTGAGATACTCACCGCTTATATAAAAGCCTTGGAGATTCTGTGGATGAAAAAGACTGTATTACATGCAAGGAGTTCATGCAGCCTGCGGCTGGTGCATGTGATGTCAGTGTCAAGTGTGTTTCCTGCACAAACACATTTCAAAAACTCCCGTAAGAGCAATAAAGCTTCTACCTTGAAACATGCTGAAGTCAGGAAATGCATGTTAAAATTGATGTGAAGCTTTAACACTGCTTGTGTGCATGTAGCATCACAACCACCCTCAAATACTTTGTCAAACTTTGATAACTATATATTATGGCATTTTTTCTGATAGCCTAGACACCTGTGTTGATTTATATGACTGTGTACAATCCTAAGTCACACATGCAGTTTGTGAAAATAGTTTATACACAAGATATACAGTTAATTAGGCCAGGGCCCTGCATCATCCGCTCCTCTTACAAGATTGTAGAAATACTGTAACTGCATTCTTTGAGGTGTTTTCAACTATGTGATTATATACACTAGTGCAACAACAAACAGCTGTGGAATCTTATTTTGCCTGTGTAAATTAAGAACTTGAGAAAGTTATGGAATTGAACTTTTAAAAGAAAAAAACATTCTGTAAGAACACCCTGAATTTCACTGAATTATGCATATACTGAATTGAACAACTGTATACATGGAACAGATGAAGGTTTTAACATTGAGGAATATTAAAGGACTGTCTGCATGATATTGTAGAATTACCATCATACTGCTTGTGACTGTTTGCACGTTAGCTTGTGCAGTCCGAAGGCAGTTGGCTGGCATCTGCATGGCAAAGTTAGCCACAGCAGCATACTCTTCTTAGGACATCAGTTAAAAGCACCACAATCATACCAATCAGTGTTTAAAGACAAGGCGAGATTCTTAACCTCATGCCTGCCAATCCAAAGTACTGTTACAAGGAAGTTCCTTTTTCTTACGCAGATTATAGTTTATCTCCAGTCATTTTGCTCTTCAAGTTTTTTGTTACCATAGGACAAAATGTACTGAATGGATTGTTTCAAATTTTATAATAAAAAATAATAAGAGTTTCCTTTGGTGGGGACCAGGCCTGTAAATTCAGTGCAGAAGCTTGAATGTTTCAGAATGTAGAGTGAATGAAAAGAGGGCTAAAGGAACATGTAGATCACCTTAAAACCACGTTCAGAGAGCTCCAGCTATACAATCACTGCTACTTTAAATGATGATGTGCAGTGTCTCTGGTAGGCAGCTATAGACGGTCTGAAAAACTAATGCATTTACAATAAGTGGTATCCAGCAAGTTGATTATCTAAGGGAAATGCAGGTGTAACTGAGGGACTACTGAGTTCTAAACTCTTCTCAGCTTTGTTATAAAGTAGTGAATGCTATCCAGGATAACAGTACCTAGGAGTTATCTTTCCTTTTTTACAAGATCAGTTGAGTTTGTCTAGAAAAGTGTAGATGCTCATGGGAATAAAATGAGTTAAGATTAAAGGAAAGTACACTGATTCAGCCTATTCATTTGCTGCCAAGGCTGTTACTGTTGAATAAACACTTCCAAAAGCTTCCGGAAAGCTCAAAAAGATGGTCAACAGGGCATTGAGCATGGACGATACAGCTACGGTCTGTGTTTGAAGTCATATAGAATTCTGATGGACTAGTGAGCAGGACTGATTTAGCACTGGTTTCACAAACTCCCAAGCAATGATGACTTTATTCAGATTACATTCCCATAAGAACCACATTGACCATTTACAAGATCTGCTGTTTAGTTTGCAAACTTTAGAGGGCAAAGTCTGACCTGAACTAGTAGATATTTACCTGCATTTTTGCAGTTAGACTCAATAACGGTTTTACCTATTACCGCCCATGCACTGATCGGAGAATGTAAAACGTATTTACTCCATTTAGATAACATTTTGATAGTTAAGGTTGTTTTTTATCACAAATGAAAACATTTTACAAAGTAACCTGAATTACTGATAGAGCTCATGATTCCAATCCACAGGTAATATTTTGAATGAAAGGATATTTTTGTAACTCTTCATATAACTGCATCTAGCTTATGGTTTAGATCTTGCCAACAAAGCTACACATTAAGTTAACCGCTATTCAGACAAATTAACCTCTCCCTTTAGTGATCATAATGGTGGTAATAAAAGTTAGTTGATGTTACTCAAAGTTCAAAATTTTGACACATTTCCATCTAAATTTAAAAGGGGAAAAAATTAAAATGTCTGCAAAGATGACATCTCATTTCTGACCAGCTCTGGTAATTTGAGTTTTATTATTTATTTCTATTACCATAGCCTCTTCAAGCCAAGGTCATGGACCAGGTCCCATTGGCTAGGCACTGTACAAACAATTATACATAAGGATAAAACTGATTTGGTGTTTATGGTACATGCCAGATGATTACTTAAAACTTCTGCATAAAAATCTCATATAAACCATTACTCATTTTATGAATTAAAAAAAAAAAATAGAAGCAAGTCAGAAGAAGTGACTGCCTGCAACTTCTGGTAAATGATGGACATGACATCATATCAGGCATTGCTTAAGTAATTGATCCTTGGATCTACAAAGAGAGACAATACAGACACTGACCAATTGAATGCAGGAAGACTCAAGAAGAAATAAAGGAATTTACTGCAGTAAATTCCCAACAGAAGCAATGTTTGTTGGCATTCAACAAGCAAATAATTGCCCAATATGAATTTATCCATGTTTCTGTAAATTATTTCCTATTTGCTCTTAGAGATAAGGCTTCCTATAAATAAAGTTCTATTTTTCTTGTGAGAATCCATCAGAAAGAACTCAGTGTTTTCAGGGGCTTTGCAATATAGCACCGGTAAGTTTAATTCTAAATGGAAACTTCATATTTATACCATTTTACCTTGCTTTGTATTCAATATTTTTCTTATAATAAGTGATTTTTATGATATAGAAACTGTTAACCAGAAACTTAAACTTCTATATTTACATCTTAGCTCTGAGACTGATGCTGTGATGGCAGAGAACATTTCATTTTTCTAAGTATAAATCATTACTTTGGGAGCTTTTCTGAATTGTGTGTGATCCTTTTGATCCATGTACCTGTTCTAAAGCGGTTATAAGAGGAACAAACATTATGGATGGAGTCTTGAAAATATTGCCCAGTTTTATGACATACTTTCCTTCTGTTACAGCCTAAATAAGTGAACTATGAAGTTCTACAACTGCATGTTGCTTTTGTCCCTGGTACTCTGTGTCAGTGCCCAGAACTGGTTCACTGATGCTGGAGCATTCGTAAGGGATGCTTACAGAGGTATGCTTTTTATTCACTGCATGTTTGACATCCAAACTGTTCTCAAAAGTTTTATATGCAAGCAGAATGGTGTAGCTATTAATAAAATTAATAAAAACCCAACAAAGCCAAGCCAAAGGCAGGAGCTCTAGAACAATTTTTGATACATTCTGGTAAATAAGAAATTTCCTCAGTTCTTCACAAAAAGATACATTAGATTTTTTTTTCTGATCCCTTAAAAAAATGCAGTTTTAGGTCCCTCATTGGGAGTCCAAGCACAAGGCTGCTGAATCAAAGCAAATCAGATGGCAGGTATGGGCCCTAGATTGTACTAAGTCCTATGGATCATAATTAAACAGATATTTTCACCAGACAAGGTTCATTTAACATTTAGCAAGATGTTTAACTGCAACCTGTGCACCCGACTGACCATGTTCTGACTTTAACTGTTGCAGTTGCCTGATGTGGCTCTCAGTGGGTCTCGTAAAATCTGGAGGCATAAAAATGCACTGATAAGTAATGGTTACCTTTTATTTGTTAGTTCTTGGTTGTGTGAGAGGTGTATGCCATTCCCAGTAAAGGAAATACAGCATACTGTAAATTGTTTGTTTGAATAATTTCAGAAGTTTTCCTTCCCCCTCCTGGAAATGTTTCTGGGGTCAGATAACTTGGGTTCTGATTCAGCACTACAGGAATGAGCATCTTCTGCAAGGTGCTGAACTTCTCTAATTCCCAGTCTGGTGAGTTGAGGGCATTCAACACCTTGCAGAACTGCATTCTTAGGTCTTGACTGAGGAAAATAAATCTTAAGCATGTGCTTAAGCACCCTTCCTGAAAAGAGATGCGTTGAATCGGGGAGATATGTGAGGTTTTGTCTGGATGGAGATGTGGATCACGTTGTAGTGGACCACCAGGTCGTATTCTGTTATGATTTATTTAGTCTCAAGAAACAACTCAGCATCATCTTTGATTCTAGTTATTGTCTCCTATTTGCCACGACACTTTTTTGACCCAAATATCCTCACATTTCTACTTTTAGGTTGATACTCCATGATCGCTCACTTTTGCTGTAAGAAGTGTTGGCGTTTTCTTTAAAACTATAGCGATAGATACAGGTTCATGTCTATGAAATCAGATTTCTTATTCTCACATTGTACACTCATAGCCTAAAGATTCTCATCAGTTTGTCCCCAATTGTCTCCAGTCTAAATCAGTTTAGAAGTTGTTAGTTAAATTGCTGCAAAACCCTGGAATAGACACTCCTACAAATGCCTTAAATGGATTTAGTTTAAATGGACTTAAGTGTGTCAGTGATTTAACTAAATTGGTTTCTAAACAGATTTAGTTACATTGATGCAGAAACCATCTGTAACAAAGCCCGAAAGGAGACTGATGCTTCTAACTTGGAATCACACCTCTACTCCATTGTCCTGGTGACCCTTAGAAAAGCACTGAGAGAAATTTGAGGGTTTCTTTGTCCCAAAGATATTGCAACAGAGTTTTGTTGGAGATTCTATGGTTTTATGAGAACCTTTCTCAAAGGAACTCCTTTCCATCTCCTCCTCCAAAGATGTCACCTGATGGAAGCTACAGTTAAGAAAGCATAACTAGCTGCAAATCCCTGTATCTCTAAAGGGAGGCCTGGGTACCAAAGAAAGCTGGGCAAATTTTTTGGAGGGACAAATATTAAATACACCAAAAAATCCATTTCAGGGGGACCCTGCAACTTTTTGCAAATTTTGGTCAAATTTGGCAAATAGTTTAGGCTGGAAAAAAACTTCAAACCTAATAATTTTCACAGTGGCCTATTCTGACATTTTGCTGCAAAAATGTTCATTCAAATCAACCTGAACAATTTTTTTTGTTTTTCATTTTGTTGAGAAAAACCATAACAAATCAGTTTTGGTTGAAACGAAACAGTCTTCTTTGGATTTCTCAGATCTTCCACTGAACCAAAAAATCAAGTATTTTCTCAGTGGTATATAGGAGCCTTTCTGCCTTCTCTAGAAGCACTAAACTTGGAAGCCACTGTGGTGATGTGACTAGAATGGTGCTTGACTGCTTCAGAGGAATGTGGGTGAAATAACATCAAAGTTTTGTTTTAAATTTGCAGTTTCTCTATAATCCTTTCTCTCTTCTCCAGGCGCTGAGGATATGTGGCGTGCATACAGCGACATGCGGGAAGCGAATTATCAAAATGCAGATAAATATTTCCATGCTCGTGGGAATTATGATGCTGCCCAAAGAGGGCCTGGCGGTAAATGGGCAGCAGAAGTTATTAGGTAATGGATTCTACTTGGATTATGAGTTAAAAGTTGGTAAAGAGCTATGCAATCAAAGTACTATGAAGTTCATTGTAATTCATAACTAGTTATTGTCCTCTGTGAAGCAAGGACATTTTTATTTAACCTCTGGCTAAGTGTGAAGACTGTGCCCATTCTTGAGTTGTAAAGGTGATTTCTGAGCTGACCTATTTGGATATGTTCTGATATCAGATCTCATTATTATGTGCTAGGAGACTGACGTTTTCACCCCAGGGCTTTTAAAATTTAAATAATTGCAGGACCTCCCTTTAATCTAGAATCGGTACATATTGCCCTTGGTATTTCGTCCAAGGAAAACTACCATCATAGGTTCACTTGCAGTCCTCTAACGAGGACCGTTTTAAAATATTGCTGTTGAACGTGATGACTATGATACAAAGGAGCTTATGAGGAGTGGGTAGAACTTAGTGGAGGCAAGTAATGGGAAAGCTTTTTAATTCACAACTGCACTGATGCACTTCTGGGATGACTTCTGCTATTCACAGACAGGCTAAGATTTGTGTCTGTGTTTGTGTGTGACAAGGTAGCTGAGCTAATATCTTTCATTGGAACAACTTGTATTGATGAGGTATTTGTGTGGGTCCTCAGTTTTATGGAAAAGCAGAGATTAAGCTATGGGGGATGAGTGAAAAGTAAATCCTTTAGTTATTGAGATTTGATAATAAACTGTCTAAGATAATCTTTGTTTCCTCTTTCCAGTGATGCTAGGGAAGGTTGGCAGGGTGGCATTAGTGGCAGAGGAGCAGAAGACACACGTCAAGACCAGGAGGCAAATGCATGGGGCCGAAGTGGAGGAGACCCAAACCGCTACAGACCAGAGGGCCTTCCCTCGAAATACTAATGCAGTCTGTAATACTTTACAATGGTTCAATTTTTCTACAAGCTGTGAAAAACCACAATAAATACAATCTTAAATTTCTGAAGCTCTCAGTGAATGAACAAACGTCCTCAGCTACATGAGAGAGGATAAAAAGCAATATACATACAAATGTTTCATGCTTTGGGGCCAAAGGTAACCCTTAACTGCCCAGGATTTGGAAGAATCTTCCAGATTGAGTAAAGGACAATCCATTAAATAATTTGTTGCATATTCCTGTGAAGTAGCGGGCACTGGCCACTGTCAGGGACAGGCTACTGGACTACTGTGATCCATTGTGATAATTCTCGTTGTTGTTGTTATCCCCATTTTACAGAGAGGGATCTGAGAGATGTTAATTGACTTGCCTAACATCACAGGGGAGTCTACAGCAGAGGTAGGAATGGAGTCCAGTCCTCTAACCATAGACCATCCTACCTGGCTAATTAGTTTGGGGCGTAAAAACCACCATACAAAGGTTTAGGTATCATGGCAAAAACAGAAATTTTGGGGGCAGGTCAGAAGGAAAGTTAACATTTGAAATGAAAGGTTGAAAACACATTTTCCATGGTGCTGAGAGTCTAGGTCCACTTTAATAAGCAGTAATGGTGCTTATGTTTTAAAAGTATATATTTATTGTTATCAGGTGGGTAGAACCTCAGTTCCTTCTGAGGTCAGGCTAGAAAGGTTGGATCCAACTCACTGGATGAAATTTCCCATTGTTGCCAAAAAGCAGGAGTGAGTGGAAACAGCACCAGACAGGGGTGACAAAACTAAGTTCAGGACTAGTTAATGTACATTGATAAAAACGTGGAAACGCTATTGGGTTTAAAAGGCTCAATGCTCACAACTTGAAGTCAAAAAGAAAGTAAAGGAAAGGAGAAGCACAAAACCAAATCAAAATGAAACCAGTGTTTTCTGGTTGTATGCATCCCGGTCTTTGGATAGTTACCAGGCAGCTGACAACAGTCTCATTAAAGTTTTCTGGTAATGCGTTTACCCTAACATCTTCACTTAAAAACAAAGGAATCTTAGAAATTCAAAATCATGTCAGCCTAACAGTCCTGAAGAACAACTCTGTGCAAATCAGAAGCTTTTCTCTCTCCCCAACAGCAGTTGGTCCAATAGACATTATTGCCTCACCCACCTTGTGCCTCTAATAGCCAGGGAGCACTAGAACTACAACAACACTGTAATTAGCCCCTGGTCCCACTCTTGAACCAAAGCTCAAACAAATGTGCAGCGTGCAGTGGGGGGTTCTTAGCATGACTGTTCAAATAATTTTTAAGGCCTTTCCTCAATTTTTAGGGTAAAAGTGCACAGTCATTTGGCCTCGAATCTATCACAGACAATTTCTTGGAGACAGACCAAGTCATTTGTAACTGACAAACATTTACAGGATCTTGGACTTATTAAAGTATCTTTCATAGGATAGAGAACATACCTATTTATAGCCTTGTTGATTAAAACTCTAATCCAAATCCCATTGAAGCCAGAGAGAGTCCTTCCATTGGCTTAAATGGTCTTTGGATCAGGTCTGCATATCCTATTTTGGTAAACATATAGACACTCATATTTACCAGCTACTTGAATCTGGGGATTCGAATTCATGTGTTAGGGATTTTTTTGGGGACGGGTAGCTATGAAAAACCTCAACCTCTTTCCTCAGTAGCTTATTTGGGCTTAGTGGAATTTACTTACTAACACAATATTTTAGATATAATTTACAGAGGTTAGTGAAACCTCCTACAAGTCAATTACCAGAATGCACCATAACATGGAGCATCTGGCAGAGATCCTCCAAGTCAGTCTTTCTGCATTAATCTGTGCAGAGTCCCACACTATACCCTCAAATCCTTTCAGAGTAGGGGCTTGATCCAAGTATGGCAGGAGTGGTCATGGCACTGCTACTCCCTTTTGGCTGTCATGGGTGATTTGATCTGGAGAACATCCTCAACACAGTTTCCTTAAGATCTCCAGGTTTATTTCCCTGCAGCTTTCAAGACTCGTGCAGAGCGGAAGGCTATTAATTTCTTGTTCTCTACCACTTGACTTTGGAATGTCTGCATCGTTTTTGAATTTCACAGGTCTCTCTGCGTTTCATTCCCCCCCCTCCTCCTTTTGCATATGTGTTTTTCAAAATTATGTTGTACAGGCATTTCCATTTCGGGAATACATTTGGGTGCTCATCATGTTCACAGAGTGATGATTTACATGGTAGGTTTGCATAAAAATCGGATTTGCTTGTCCTGTGGTCACAGGCGTACTTCGCCTTTCGACATTCGATTTAAGTAAGAACAGCGACTTATAGATGTTTCTAGAAATTGACACCCTGATTCACTTGTAACATGGGTTACTTTACGATGCTTGTTCCTCTGGGTTTGACGATCTTTCACGTTTAACTTTATGATCACAATGTTCAGGAACCAATTAGTGTGTATAGTTCTGCAGGCGTCTGGAAGTGCTTTCTATAATTGCTGTGAATATTACTGTCATACTTCATATAAATGACTACATAGTGAAAGTTCAGAGTGGATGCTCTGGCTTACTGGGTCTGAAGACTATGGTCTATGCTCAGGTGCTGGTTGGTTTCTTTATTCCTTGAGCAGTTACATTATTTTGAGATCAACTGATTCTACGTACATCTCAATGAGAACATTGGAGGGTTGGAATGTCTCGGGTGAGGCAGGGTTGGGGGGGGCCTCTGTGCTTTGACTGAGTGCTGACTTGTGGGTTTGCAGGGTGTGCTGTGGGTGGCTGAGGCGCTGTCATGTGTGTGTGAAGGCGAGGCAGGGGACCTGTGCGGGTGGCTAAGGGGTGGCTGTGGAGGCGGGCTGCAGGGTGGGCGCTGTGGATCGGTGAGGCGCTGTCTGTGAGAGGCCGGGGCGCTATGGAGTAGCTGACAGTTGCTGTTCTGTCTGAGGGAGGTTGGGCTGCAGTGGCCGTTGGCGTATGCTTGAAGTAGGATTAATGTTAATGTTAAATTAAGAATGGATTAAAGAAATTGTTGTATGTACCGTTAAGTAGCAATTAAGAAATGTTGAAATATCAGGTGTCAGGAAAAGATACGAGTATGATGAACACCATGAGGGTGTTAATGGCGAAACATTAACAGAAGATCTGTATAGTTAAGTACAGGAAATAGATATGCATGGCTAGCAGGTAACTTATCAGATTCTGGTGTCCTTTTGTTATCTTTGCTAAATGGCTCCCCGTTTTATTCTGTATAAATAAGATTGTTTGGTTCGTTGTATGGTTGCTCACATTATTCCTGGGTGTTTAGCAGGCGCTGTGCTATAACAGATGTGGGTGACTAAACTGTGAGTCCTGGTCTAACTTTGGACAGTGGCTGAGGCGCTGGTCTTGGGAGCAGGGCATGCAGTGGTGTTTGTGAAGCGTGAGGCGCTGTCGTGTGGGTGGGTTAGTGTACAGGCAGGGTGGCTTTATGAATTGTGGGGCCCGATTTGATACACTGTGGCGGTCGTAGGGGCTTTCAGTGGACACTTCAACGGTGTATGGGGTCCACTCCAGGTCTTCAGTAGCACTTCGCGGCAGGGTGGTTCTGCTTCAGGTTCTTCTGCCGGAGCCCCAAAGGACCCACTGCTCCATCTGCAATGTTCTGAAGACCTGGACTCTGCCCCCCGGTGTGCTGGGATTCCTGTCCTAACCACCCCGACTTGAAACTTTTGGAGCTGCAAGTTTGAACTACAGAGTTTCTCCTCAGAGTAACTGCCTCCACCCCTTCCTTGCATAGTTTAAAAATTTACTGTTTCACAGCATTCCATTCTGGAAACAATTGTTGGGTCTATCAAGTATCATCAATGGTGATATAAAGGTAGTTTGCTCTTAAAACACAGCTGTAACTCGACGCTTACTGACATTCGACTTAAGAAGAAAGCACTTGATGTTTCTGAATGACACCCGATTCAACTTGCAACCATTGTTTTCAATGACATTGGCATCGATGGTTCCTGGTCCAAAGTTACAACATTTCACTTAGGACAACAATTTCAGAACCAATTGTGTCGTTAAGTCCAAGACTGTCTGTAGTGCTTTTAAAGTGATGTGAAATACCTGCAACTACACAACATGAACTACAAGTGAAATGTTCAAGCTGGATGTGCTGGGCTTACTGGTCCTGACTATGGATCTATGCTCAGGTGCTGGTTGGTTTCTTATTCCACTTGAGCAAGTTAATTTTTTGAGATCAACTGATCTCACGACATTCCAATGAAACTTAGGAGGTTGGAATGTCTCTGGTGAGGCAGGGTTGGGGGGCTCTGTGCATGACTGAGATGCTGACTGTGGTTGCAGGGGGTGCTGTGGGGTGGCTGAGGCCATGGTTGGTGTGAGGCGAGCTGCAGGCCACTGTGGTGGCTAAGGTGCTGGCTGTGGAGGCAGGCTGCAGGGGCGCTGTGGATCGCTGAGGCGCGCTGTTGGAGAGCCGGGGCGCTATGGAGAGCTGAAGTGCTGTCTTCTGAGGGAGGTTGGGGCTGCAGTGGCCGTTGGGGTATGGAAGTAGAATTAATTATATTGTAAAAATAAGAATGGATTAAAGAATTGTTGTATGTACCTTTAAGCAAATTAAAGAAATGTTGAAATACAGTGTCAGGAAAGAAACAGTATAGGCATAAACAGGTGTTAATGGCGAAACATTAACAAAGATCTGTAATTAATAGTAAGGAAATAAGATATCATGGCTAGCCAGTAAACTTATCAGATTCTGCTGTCCTTTGTTTCTTTCTAAAGCCTCCCCCCTTTATTCTGTATAAAATAAAGATAGTTGGTGTCTTGTATGTGGCTCACATTATCGGGTGTATAGCAGAGCGCTGTGCTAAATAACAGATGTGGCTGACAAACTGTGAGTCCTGAGTCTAACTTGACGGTGGCTGAGGCGCTGTCTTGGGAGCAGGGCTTGCAGTGGTGTTGTGAGCCGGCTGAGGCGCTGTCTGTGGGGTAGGCTACAGGCAGGGCTGGCTTAATGAATTGTGGGGCCCGATTTGAATACCTGTGGCGGTCTGGGGCTTCAGTGGACACTTCAACGGTGGGATGGGGTCCACTCCAGTCTCAGTAGCACTTCGGCGGCAGGGGGTCTGCTTCAGGTCTTCTGCGGCACCAAAGGACCCTGCCACCGAAATGCTTCCGAAGACCTGGACCTGCCCCCCGCGTGTGCTGGGTATCCCCTATTTTGTATCCATCATTAACTAAAAGTGAGCACATCACGTACAAAGCTCTCAAGAGCAGCATTAAAGAAAGATAAAGCCAGAAACAGGAAAGAGGATAGGAAAACAGCTGCAACAGCATAATTAAGGAAAAATTCTAGTAGGCAAGGTAATAGCTGGACTGTGCACTAGCCAGCATGAGGACAATGATTAGCTGTAATAGGCTAAAGATAAGAAAATGGCTTGTTTATTGGCTGAAGCTTCCGATCCATGAGGGTAGCATGCGCTCCTAAAAGGTATATAACTTCTATGTAATCTGCAGCCTGGGTCTCTCCCTGACTAGCAGAGGGATACCACGTTCGAACATTGTTTGAACCTTGCGCAATAAACCTTTGTTGTTTGGACACTCTGTCAATCTTTGGTTTTTGTGCCTCAGCCTAGAAAGGAATGGTGCCTGGTCTACAGGTATAATTCACAACAGCAGGTTCTATGGGAGGGTGCTCCCTGCTCACTCCTCACCGCTAGTCCTCTGGACTTTTTCCATTGGGACTCTCTCCCATGAGCCGCCCTGGCACCATCTCCATTTATACTCTGAGCCAGCTGTGTGCCCTGCAGCCGGTTTACTTCCAAACTGTGCCATCAGAACAACTACTCCACATGTTTCACTTCCTCACTAAACTAAAGGAGAATAAAAAGGAAAGATACAAGTCTAAGAGGTGAGTATAATAGGTTGACCAGAGAAGTGAGACAGAAAGTAAAGAGAGTCCAGAACAGCTAGATAAATGAACAGTGTAAAGAAGCAGAGAAATAAACAAAGAGAAGTGTGACACAAGTTGTATTGCGAGATAAGAAAACTGAATGGGACATATAAATTGAAGCTGTCAACAGTGAAAGACAAGAAGCAAAGCACAAAGGAGGGAAATAATATTTTGAAGAGTTGTATAGAGTATGGAACACAGTAGACGAAATGGTCCCAGAAAAGTTTTCCTGTACAAGTGAGGGGAGAATGGAAGCTGGAGTTCTTGGAAGTAAAGATTTCACTAGAAAGTCTGAAAAAGGAAAAGGTGCTGGGAATTAACAACATACCCACAGAGCAGTTTGGTGCAGATGAGGAACACACATTAAAGGCAATGCACAATCTATTTAA
>NC_133772.1:45568775-45581430 GCF_003597395.2 Chelonoidis abingdonii
TTTGAATAATTTCAGAAGCTTTCCTTCCCCCTTCTGGAAATGTTTCTGGGGTCAGATAATTGGGTCCTGATTCAGCACTACAGGAATGAGCATCTTCTGCAAGGTGCTGAACTTCCCTAATTTCCAGTCTGGTGAGTTGAGGGCATTCAACACCTTGCAGAACTGCATTCTTAGGTCTTGACTGAGGAAAAACACTTAAACACATGCTTAAATCCATCCTTATTTAAGAAATCTTAAGCATGTGCTTAAGCACCCTTCCTGAATAGAGATGCGTTGAATCGGGGCGGTATGTGAGGTTTTGTCTGGATGGAGATGTGGATCACGTTGTAGTGGACCACCAGGTCATCTTCTGTTATGATTTATTTAGTCTCGAAAAACAACTCAGCATCATCTTTGATTCTAGTTATTGTCTCCTATTTGCCACGGCACTTTTTTGACCCAAATATCCTCACATTTCTACTTTTAGGTTGATACTCCATGATCTCTCCCTTTTGCTGTAAAAAATGTTGGCATTTTCTTTAAAACTATAGTGGTAGATAGAGATTCATGTCTATGAAATCAGATTTCTTATTCTCACATTGTACACTCATAGCCTAAAGATTCTCATCAGTTTGTCCCCAATTGTCTCCAGTCTAAATCAGTTTAGAATTTGTTAGTTAAATTGCTGCAAAACCCGAGAATAGACACTCCTACAAATGCCTTAAATGGATTTAGTTTAAATGGACTTAAGTGTGTCAATGATTTAACTAAATTGGTTTCTAAACAGATTTAGTTACATTGATGCAGAAACCATCTGTAAACAAAGCCCAAAAGGAGACTGATGCTTCTAACTTGAAATCACATCTCTACTCCGTTGTCCTGGTGACCCTTAGAAAAGCACTGACAGAAATTTGGGGGTTTCTTTGTCCCAAAGATTTTGCAATAGATTTTTGTTGGAGTTTCTATGGTTTTATGAGGTCCTTCTCAAAGGAACTCCTTTCCATCTCCTCCTCCGAAGATGTCACCTGGTGGAAGCTACAGTTAATAAAGCATAACTAGCTGCAAATCCCTGTTTTTCTAAAGGGAGGCCTGGGTACCAAAGAAAGTTGGGCAAATTTTTTGGAGGGACAAATATTAAATTCACCAAAAAATACATTTCAGGGGGACACTGCAACTTTTTGCAAATTTTGGTCAAATTTGGCAAATAGTTTAGGCTGGAAAAAACCTTCAAAACTAATAATTTTCACAGTGGCCTTTTGCTGCAAAAATGTTTATTCAAATCAACCTGAACAATTTTTTTTGTTTTTCATTTTGATGAGAAAAACTATAACAAATCAGTTCTGGTTGAAACAAAACAGTCTTTTTTGGATTTCTCAGATCTTCCACTGAACCAAAAAATCAAGTATTTACTCAGTGGTATTTAGGTGCCTTTCTGCCTTCTCTAGAAGCACTATACTTGGAAGCCACTGTGGTGACGTGACTAGAATGGTGCTTGACTGCTTCAGAGGAAAGTGGGTGGAATAACATCAAAGTTTTGTTTTTAAATTCCCATTTCTCTATAATCCTTTCTCTCTTCTCCAGGCACTCAGGATATGTGGCGTGCATACAGTGACATGCGGGAAGCGAATTATAAAAATGCAGATAAATATTTCCATGCTCGTGGGAATTATGATGCTGCCCAAAGAGGGCCTGGCGGTAAATGGGCAGCAGAAGTTATTAGGTGATGGATTCTACTTGGATTATGAGTTAAAAGTTGGTAAAGAGCTATGCAATCAAATTACTATGAAGTACATTGTAATTCATAACTAGTTATTGTCCTCTGTGAAGCAAGGACATTTTTATTTAACCTCTGGCTAAGTGTGAAGACTGTGCCCATTCTTGAGTTGTAAAGGTGATTTCTGAGCTGACCTATTTGGATATGTTCTGATATCAGATCTCATTATTATGTGCTAGGAGACTGACGTTTTCACCCCAGGGCTTTTAAAATTTAAATAATTGCAGGACCTCCCTTTAATCTAGAATCGGTACATATTGCCCTTGGTATTTCGTCCAAGGAAAACTACCATCATAGGTTCACTTGCAGTCCTCTAACGAGGACCGTTTTAAAATATTGCTGTTGAACGTGATGACTATGATACAAAGGAGCTTATGAGGAGTGGGTAGAACTTAGTGGAGGCAAGTAATGGGAAAGCTTTTTAATTCACAACTGCACTGATGCACTTCTGGGATGACTTCTGCTGTTCACAGACAGGTTAAGATTTGTGTCTGTGTTTGTGTGTGACAAGGTAGCTGAGCTAATATCTTTCATTGGAACAACTTGTATTGATGAGGTATTTGTGTGGGTCCTCAGTTTTATGGAAAAGCAGAGATTAAGCTATGGGGGATGAGTGAAAAGTAAATCCTTTAGTTATTGAGATTTGATAATAAACTGTCTAAGATAATCTTTGTTTCCTCTTTCCAGTGATGCTAGGGAAGGTTGGCAGGGTGGCATTAGTGGCAGAGGAGCAGAAGACACACGTCAAGACCAGGAGGCAAATGCATGGGGCCGAAGTGGAGGAGACCCAAACCGTTACAGACCAGAGGGCCTTCCCTCGAAATACTAATGCAGTCTGTAATACTTTACAATGGTTCAATTTTTCTACAAGCTGTGAAAAACCACAATAAATACAATCTTAAATTTCTGAAGCTCTCAGTGAATGAACAAACATCCTCAGCTACATTAGAAAGGATAAAAAGCAATATACATACAACTTTTTCATGATTTGGGGCCAAAGGTAACCCTTAACTGCCCAGGATTTGGAAGAATCTTCCAGATTGAGTAAAGGACAATCATTAAATAATTTGTTGCATATTCCCGTGAAGCAGCGGGCACTGGCCACTGTCAGAGACAGGTTACTGGACTACTGTGATCCATTATGATAATTCTCCTTGTTGTTGTTATCCCCATTTTACAGACAGGGATCTGAGAGATGTTAATTGACTTGCCTAACATCACAGGGGAGTCTACAGCTGAGGTAGGAATGGAGTCCAGTCCTCTAATCATAGACCATCCTACCTGGCTAATTAGTTTGGGGCGTAAAAACCACCATACAAAGTTTTAAGTATCATGGCAAAAACAGAAATTTTGGGGGCAGGTCAGAAGGAAAGTTAACATTTGAAATGAAAGGTTGAAAACACATTTTCCATGGTGCTGAGAGTCTAGGTCCACTTTAATAAGCAGTAATGGTGCTTATGTTTTAAAAGTATATATTTATTGTTATCAGGTGGGTAGAACCTCAGTTCCATCTGAGGTCAGGCTAGAAAGGTTGGATCCAACTCACTGGATGAAATTTCCCATTGTTCCAAAAAGCAGGAGTGAGTGGAAACAGCACCAAATGGGTGACAAAACTAAGTTCAGGACTAGTTAATGTACATTGATGAAAACGTGGAAACCTTATAGGGTTTAAAAGGCTCAATGCTCACAACTTGAAGTCAAAAAGAAAGGAAAGGAAAGGAAAGAAGCACAAAACCAAATCAAAATGAAACCAGTGTTTTCTGGTTGTATGCATCCTAGTCTTTGGATATTTACCAGGCAGCTGACAACAGCCTCATTAGAGTTTTCTGGTAATGCATTTACCCTAACATCTTCACTTAAAAACAAAGGAATCTTAGAAATTCAAAATCATGTCGGCCTAACAGTCCTGAAGAAGAGTTCTGTGCAACTCGAAAGCTTGTGTCTTTCTCCAACAACATTTGGTCCAATAATAGACATTACCTCACCCACCTTGTGTCTCTAATAGCCAGGGAGCACTAGAGCTACAACAACACTGTAATTAGCCCTTAGTCCCACTCTTGAACCAAAGCTCAAACAAATTTGCAGCGTGCAGTGGGGGGTTCTTAGCATGACTCTATTCAAATAATTTTTAAGGCCTTTCCTCAATTTTTAGGGTAAAAGTGCACAGTCATTTGGCCTCAAATCTATCACAGACAATTTCTTGGAGACAGACCAAGTCATTGGTAACTGACAAATATTAACAAGATCTTGGACTTATTAAAGTACCTTTCATAGTATAGAGAACATACCTATTTATAGCCTTGTTGATTAAAGCTCTAATACAAATCCCATTGAAGCCAGAGAGAGTCCTTCCATTGGCTTAAATGGTCTTTGGATCAGGTCTGCATATCCTATTTTGGTAAACATATGGACACTCATATTTACCAGCTACTTGAATCTGGGGATTCTAATTCATGTGTTAGGGATTTTTTTTGGGACGGGTAGCTATGAAAAACCTCAACCCCTTTCCTCAGTAGCTTATTTGGGCTTAGTGGAATTTACTTACTAGCACAATATTTTAGATATAATTTACAGAGGTTAGTGAAACCTCCTACAAGTCAATACCAGAATGCACCATAACATGGAGCATCTGGCAGAGATCCTCCAAGTCAGTCTTTCTGCATTAATCTGTGCAGAGTCCCACCCTCAAATCCTTTCAGAGTAGGGGCTTGGTCCAAGTGTGGCGGGAGTGGTCATGGCAGTACTGCTCCCTTTTGGCTGTCATGGGTGATTTGATCTGGAGAACATCTTCAACACAGTTTCCTTAAGATCTCCAGGTTTATTTCCCTGCAGATTTCAAGACTCGTGCAGAGCGGAAGGCTATGCTCTCTGCCCACTTCATAGGTGATCAAATTCTGTCCCTCCAACCCACTTGAAACTTTTGGAATGCTGCAAGTTTGAACTCACAGAGTTTCTCCTCAGACGTGCCCCACCCCTTCCTTTGCATAGTTTAAAAATTTACTGTTTCACAGCAATTTTCCATTTCTGGAAACAATTTGGGTCTATTCATGTATCATCAGAGTGATGATATAAAGGTAGGTTTTGCCGTTTAAAAACACAGGCTGTAATCGACTTTACGACATTCGACTTAAGAAGAACAGCACTTACGATGTTTCTCAATTGACACCGATTCAACTTGCAACCATTGTTTTCAACTTTACAATGCTCGTCCCGCAGTGGAGTGGGTTCCGGTTCCAAGCTACAACATTTCGACTTATGACACAATTTTCAGGAACCAATTGTGTCGTAAGTCCAAGGACTGTCTGTAGTGCTTTTTAAAGTGTGTGAAATTACCTGTGAACTTACACAAACGACTACAGGCGAAATGTTCAGAGCTGGATGCTTGGGGCTTATTGGGTCTGAAGCCTATTGGTCAGGCAGGTCTGGTGGTTTCTTTATTCACTTCAGCAGGTTAATTATTTTGAGATCAACTGATCTACATACATCTCAATGAAACATTAGGAGGGTTGGAATGTCTCTGGGTGAGGCAGGGTTGGGGGGGCTCTGTGCAGTGACTGAGATGCTGACTATGGGCTGCAGGGGGCACTGTGGGGTGGCTGAAGCGCTGTGTGGGAGGCAGGGCTGCAGGGAGCTCTGTGGGGTGTCTGAGGTGCTGACTGTGGGAGGCAGAACTGCAGGGGGCGCTGTGGGGTGTCTGAGGCGCTGTCTGTGGGAGGTAAGGCTGCAGGGGGCGCTGTGGGTTGGCTGAGGCGCTGTCTATGGGAGGCCAGGGCGCTGTCTGTCTGAGGGAGGCGGGGCTGCAGGGGGTACTGTGAGGCACTGTGAGGGCTGCAGGGGGCGCTGTGGGGTGGCTGAGGCGCTGTCTGTTGTTAGCAGGGCTGCAGGGGGCACTGTGGGTCGGCTGAGGCGCTGTCTGTGGGAGGCCGGGGTGCTGTGCAGTAGCTGAAGCGCTGTCTGTCTCAGGGAGGTGAGGCTGCAGGGGGTGCTGTGGGCCAGGTGAGGCACTGTGAGGGCTGCAGGGGGCGCTGTGGGGTGGCTGAGGCACTGTCTGAGTGTGTGAGTCAGAACTGCAGGGGACTCTGTGGGGTGGCTAAGGTGCTGGCTGTGGCAGGCAAGGCTGCAAGGGGTGCTGTGTGGCAGCTGAGGTGCTGTCTGTGGGAGGCAGGGCTGCAGTGGGCATTGTGGGGAGGCTGAGATGCTGTCTGTGGGGGGTAGGGCTACAGGCAGGGCTGGCTTTATGAACTGTGGGGCCCGATTTGAATACCTGGTGGCAGTCTGGGGCTTCAGTGGCACTTCAACGGTGGGGATGGGGTCCACTCCAGGTCTTCTGTAGCACTTCGGCGGCAGGGGGTCTGCTTCGGGTCTTCTGCGGCACCAAAGGACCCCCTGCCACCGAAATGCTGCTGAAGACCTGGACCCTGCCCTCCGCGGGTGCTGGGTGAGTAACAAAAAATTAAAAAGGCGCCTAAGGCGCAGGGCCTTCTTACGTGTGGGCGTGGGGCCCTCTCAAGCACAGGGCCCAATTCCCGGGAATCAGAGGAATTGACCTAAAGCCAGCCCTGGCTGCAGGGGTCGCTGTGGGGCAGTGGAGGTGCTGTCTGTGGGGGGCAGCGCTGCAGGAGGTGCTGTAGTGCGGGTGAGGCACTGTCTGTCTGTGAGGGGCAGGGCAGAAGGGGGCGCTGTGGGGCAGCTGAGGCGCCATCCGTCTGTCTCTATCTGGCTGGCTGCAGCAGCCACGCAGCGGAGAGCGCTGAGCCCCGCTGCCAGGTGAGCCCTGTGCAGCGGGAGCCCCCCTAGTGGGGTCGATGCAGAAGCCGCTCCCGTCCCCGCAGCAGCCTGAGGGCCGAGCTCCCGGGGAGGGGAGGAGGGAGCAGGCTGTGACTCGCTCCGGGAGGCCCCCCCGCATCGCGCCTCTGTCTCGCTGGGCGATGGGCAGACTCCACCTGCTCCAGCCAGGCACTCCCAGACCAGTGCCCCGTGTGGTGTGTGCGCTGTGCGGTCTGGGTACGTGGGACGGGGAAGCCTGTTGCAATAATCTGCTGCCTCGGATGGCTCCAATACAACTGGAATCCTTTTTTTTTTTTTTTTACATCCGAGGTGTCTTCTGCAAGATCTCTCTGAGCTGCACCTTTACCTCCTTCGGACTTGGAAGCTGGTCTTGGGTACCAGGTCCGTTGTGGCCACCGAGGGGGCGAACTTCCTTGCGGTGTCCCTGATACACAATCCCCATCTTTGTGTGCAGTGGGAGAGACCCCTCGGTGTGCTGGAGGCTGGTCCTGGCAGAAAGCACAAGAATCGGACCCTTCCTGAACTACGATGGGGGCATTGTGTGGATCTCCGAGTGCTGGGAGGGTGCATGGGGCTCTCCACCCTTCAGACCCCCCTGCACGTACTCTAGGAGGTGGGGGTAACCTTGTTGCCCACCTTTCGGGTTTTCCTTGAGCGGTGTTAAGGGTAATTAGCATGAGCGACTCCATTTTGTAAGTTCCCCTATTTTGTATCCATCATTAACTAAAAGCGAGCACATCACGTACAAAGCTCCCAAGAGCAGCATTAAAGAAAGATAAAGCCAGAAACAGGAAAGAGGATTGGAAAACAGCAGCAACAGCATAATTAAGGAAAAATTCTAGTATGCAAGGTAACAGCTGGACTGTGCACTAGCCAGCACGAGGACAATGATTAGCTGTAATAGGCTAAAGATAAGAAAATGGCTTGTTTATTGGCTAAAGCTTCCGAACCATGAGGGTAGCATGCACTCCTAAAAGGTATATAACTTCTATGTAATCTGCAGCCTGGGTCTCTCCCTGACTAGCAGAGAGACACCACGTTCAAACGTTGTTTGAACCTTGCGCAATAAACCTTTGCTGTCTGGACACTCTAAATCTTTGGTTTTTGTGCCTCAGCCTAGAAACGAACGGTGCGTGGTCTACAGGTATAATTCGCAACAGCGGGTTCTATGGGAGGGTGCTCCCTGCTCACTCCTCACCGCTAGTCCTCTCGACTTTTTCATTGGGACCCTCTCCCATGAGCCGCCCTGGCACCATCCCCATTTATACTCTGAGCCAGCTGTGTGCCCTGCAGCCGGTTCACTTCCAAACCGTGCCATCAGGACAACTGCTCCACACGTTTCACTTCCTCACTAACCTAAAGGAGAATAAAAAGGAAAGATACAAGTCTAAGAGGTGAGTATAATAGGTTGACCAGAGAAGTGAGACAGAAAGTTAAGAGAGTCCAGAACAGCTGGCTAAATGAACAGTGTAAAGAAGCAGAGAAATAAACAAAGAGAAGTGTGACACAAGTTGTATTGCGAGATAAGAAAACTGAATGAGACATATAAATTGAAGCTGTCAACAGTGAAAGACAAGTGGGGGCAAATAGTTGAGGTTGAAGAAGCAAAGCACAAAGGAGGGAAATAATATTTTGAAGAGTTGTATAGAGTTTGGAACGCAGTAGATGAAATGGTCCCAGAAAAGTTTTCCTGTACAAATGAGGGGAGAACAGAAGCTGGAGTTCTTGGAAGTAAAGATTTCACTAGAAAGTCTGAAAAAGGAAAAGGTGCTGGGAATTAACAACATACCCACAGAGCAGTTTGGTGCAGATGAGGAACACACATTAAAGGCAATGCACAATCTATTTAACAAGATTTAGAAGTAAGAGCAAGTGCAGAGTGAATGGAGGAAAGCAATAATAGTACTGATCTATAAAACAGGAGATAAGAATGAGTTTAAGAACTATGGAGGAACCAGCAAATTGAGTGTGTGGGAAAAAACACTCACCAGGACATTTCAGAAGAGATATATGATTTGAACTAAAGCCTTCCGTAATTAGAGCTCAGTACATCAGCCATTACTGATGCTAATTCTGGTGGTTTACAAATTTATAATAGCTGTTTAATCGTTAGCATTTTTCAGTATAGAGATAATGTGATGCTGCCTTTAAAATGACACATTTCTCTATAGTCATGATAACTGTTGTTGCTATTAAATGTAATTAAATCTGATAAATAGACTAGGTTTATCAGTTTGATTGACAAAGACTCAAGGTAGTTATATCACATGACTTGTTTATTTTGTGGGACAGATTGATATCCAAAGATCACAAACACTGAAGTATTAGCGAATTCTCAATTAAAGAAAAAGAGACATTCTCTATCCACTTCTCTCGACCTTCAAAATAAACAACTTGGGAGATGTGTCCTCCCTGTTGTTTAATGAGGTGAAATAAGAAGAGGAGAAAATTTCTAATACATTCCTCTGCACACTCTGATCAAGTGTTAATGGTAATCCCTTCCATTGCTTTCTTCTTATATGCCTGGTGTGAGGTCATTGGCTGAATTCTCCTGGCTTAGGGAAGGGTCAAGCTGAGAGAAGAAAAATAATTAAAACAACAATTTTTGGTACACTATTGATAATTCAAGAATTTGGAGATATGCAGCTCAGGAGTTTGTAGAATTTCTCATTAATCGGATTGAAGGTATAAGGACAGTAAAGCATGTGGACACATCAATGTATATGTTTTCTTTTGTGGTTGACTGTAATTGACAAGTCAGCAGAGGTTGGTAGGTAACTCACCTGTCATAGTGAACTGCTTGATCCAGCCTGATTGCATTAGAGGAAAATTTGATTTATATATAGAAATTATATTTTAAAAAGGAAGAAAATATATCTAATTAACACTTTTTCTCCCCAGGATCTCTTCTTCAGCCCAAAGCATTACAACCAGATTGGCTGTGTTTGGCAGTTTCCCATGATGCACCACAAAGAACAAATATGGTGGACTCTGAAGGAAACTCTAGATAAGGTAGTAAATCATGTATATTTAATTGCACTGTGCAAACTAGACATACTTGTCAAGACTTGCTATACGTTCCATGCAGTGGCATACCCAGGTTTTCAGTGTAGGGGGAGCAAACATAAAAAAGGTGCCCTCCCTTGGCTCCTCCTCTGACCACCTGCTCACCTTCAGTCCTGCGCCACCGCCCCCCCCGCCCGGCCTGCTCCCAGCGCTGGGAGAACTCCACGCGGGGCTTGCCAGCCACGCGGCCTTAAAGGCACAGGGGCCCTTTCGCCTTCCCCCGCCCGCCGTATTAGCAAGGGGCAGGGAGCGCTTGGGTGCTGAGCCGGCCCCCTCACTCCTCCGGCTGTGCCTACCGCCCTCACATGGCTCCTTCGGTTGATCTGCTGTCAGAGCTGGCCAGCAGGCGCCGCTTCCGCACTGGCCTGTCGCTGCCGCCCTACGGCTCCTCTGGCCGTGCTGCTGGCAGTGCTGGCCGGTAGGCGCCGCTTCCGCGCCGGCCAGCCACCCCACGGCTCCTCCGGCCGTGCTGCTGCCAGAGCCGGCCAGCAGGCACCGCTTCCGCACCGGCCTGCCGCTGCCGCGTCACGGCTCCTCAGGCCGTGCTGCTGGTAGCGCGGGCCAGCAGGCGCTGCTTCCATGCCGGACGCCCGCCCCACGGCTCCTCCGGCAGTTCTGATGGCAGCGCCGGCCGGCAGGTTCCGCTTCCGCACCTGCCGCCCTGAGGGGAAGCGGCTGCTTCTACTGAACCTCGCTAGCTACGCTACTGGTTCCATATTGGACAGGCTACCTCAAGAGTAATTTCACTTGACTAGAGGGTGAAATTCACCCCAGTGGAGAGAATCACCATGAAGCCTTTAGTTACGCAAAGGCTGTAAGTGAGGCATTTTGCCTTGGTCTTTCTGGAATTTCACCCTAGGGTATGTTACTTCAGGTACCTCAAGATGTTTAACAACAGCAACCAAAGGATTAAATCACTTTCCTCTCTTCATAATCTGGGCAGGAATGATCTCTTTAATGACTATAAATACAGCTGTCTTAAGAAGCTGTCACTTTGTTTTTAAGAATCATTTTCAGAGTGTTTCTGGGGAACACATTTTTTAAAATGTGTGAAATTGCGCTACTGGCTCAGTTGGAGTATAAAAATGCCATTCCCAGGTCTGTGCACATGCCTCCTAATGTTGAAGCTGGTGCACAAAAAGGCTACATTAACATGTGATTAGAGAGGGACAGAAAAAAGTTAATCTGTCCCTAAAAGAAAATCTCATTTTAAGTGAGCCTGTCAAGAAGATAGCTGGACACACTGCTCTTTGAATTAATATTGTGAAAACTTCATGTGAAAGATGAAACAATCCCATTCATCTATTTTCCTCCCCCCCGAATAAAAATATTGTTTTAAACTCCTGGACCGTTAACATTTAACTTGTGAATTAATCTGTCTTCCCTAGACCATGTTCACATTTGTTTACCCGGAGCTATAGCCAACTGATTTTCCTTCTATTTTAACTCTCAGCTGATTTTGTAACAACAGAGGATGGCTGAGATCTGCAAGTCATATGGTAAGCTGGAAACTTTGTAGTTTATTGAAAAATGATGATTATTCTTGAAACTAGTTAGTTGGCATCTTGGCCCACTGAAAACATAGAAATGAAAACCAATATGTTTACTGTCAATTAACTTTATTAAGTATTTTATGGCTGGCTTTATTTGAAAGTGTCGTCATATATAGGTTATGAATAGCCAATGTGAACAATACCTCTGCAGTATTACCTTGTTTTGTAGCTAAGAACAACAAAGTCATGTTGTAGCACCTACTACTCCATTACCTGTTAAGCTCTGTTTACTCCCAACAAATGTTATTGACCTAAAATGTAACCAAGGAAGTAACCCCAAAGCAAGTCACAAGGGTTGTACCTTCATAATTACACTAATGCCTCTCCCATCTTTAACCTGCTTTAGCAGAGAGAAATTTACCCACCAGTCTTCATGGACCTCTTGTATGCATAAAGACATTCCCTCTGTTCCTAATTACCTCCACTTCCTTATTTCCCTAATGACTTCCCTTCTTTTCCTTATGCAGCTCTTACCTCCATATGATGGTTGTTTTCCGCTTGACCCTTTCCCACTGTCATACACAAAGAAACCCTCACTGCAATATGGGACCTAGATGTGTTTATTATTGAGCACTTATGACCTTTGTGAAGGTGGTGTTTGACAAAGGCTGGCACAAGTTCATTCAATAAACTGACAGTTCTGGAGACTTACGGCATGGCCTGTATTTTGACACTTTGAAATTGCCAGGTTATTCCTAGTGTTTGGGGTTATTTGCTCTTACTGATGATCTTGGTAAATTAGCATTTCATCACCAATGACTTTAGTTTATAACAAGTATGAATTTGATTCTTGAAAATCTTTAATCTCTTCTTCAAGTTTCTGGCCTGGATCTCTCTCTCTCTCTCTCTCTCTCTCTGTACTTGGAACTCAATAGAAGAATAGAAGCCTTTACTAATACTGTGCATTTGGATGATATAAACCTGTTGGATGGAGAACACGGTGAGTGAATCTTAATACGTGAGTGCACCAGTATAATACATAATAATATTGACTGTTGATTGCCGAGTAAGTATAGAGAAGTATTTGTCCAGAGTTGAACGATGTGTTGTGTTTTTTAAGCACTCATATAGGAAGATCATTTGGCATCTAGTATGACTTCATATAGTATATTGTACAGCATAAATATAATCGAGTGTATAAATCAGTGATGCTCTTTGCAATTTAATTCTTGTCTTACAACAAAACAGCAGTGTTTTGTTTTTTTTTAAAGTAGTCTTTTCTTGAATGGTTCAAATCTCTTAACATTTTAATCAGATTTTTTTTTTTGGCTCCAGCTTTCCCTCTGAATTTTTGTTGCCAGTAATGGAGAATCAGCTAATCTCCAGTAGCTGGAGAATCAGCTAATTCACTAGCACTATCTAGTGACTTTTCTAGGCTATAGTGAGCAAATTTCTGTATCAGATGGCAGAATGCAGTGAAAATCTACAATATCCTAAAAAGACATACAAAGGAACTCTTTGGATCTTAATTTAATCCAGAACCTCAACGATGACT
>NC_133772.1:45585596-45590132 GCF_003597395.2 Chelonoidis abingdonii
CTTGGAGTTGTGCAGCGCTGGGAGTTACAGCTGTCTTCGTACAGCTGTGTAGGGACAGCGCTGCAGTGTGGCCACACTGACAGCTACCAGCACTGCAGTGTGGCCACATTTGCAGCATTTGCAGTGCTGTTGGGAGCTATCCCACAGAGCCCCTCGTCCCATTTTGGTGCCGTGGGTTGTGGGAAGGGAGAGAAGGGTGCGGGTCATTCCGCTTCCTGTCGCAACGGCCCGTGGTGCATCGCTTCACATCCCAGCAGTCACAGTTTTTCCGTCCACATTGGCGCCATTGTGAGTCTCTGTGCAGTGTGATTTTTGTGGGAAATGGAGCCCGAGCTGCTCAGGACTTTGCTGATGAACGTCACCAGCACATCACGTTTGGGAGTTGAGCTATTCCTTCAGCTCCAAAGTGACAGTGAGGAGTCCGACGATGATACGAGTCTCCTGACGCGTGTGACTCTAAATTGCTTGTGGCAGTAATGGACATGCTTAGCACCGTGGAACGCCGCTTTTGGGCTTGGGAAACAAGCACTGAGTGGTGGGATTACATCGTCATGGAAGTCTGGGATGACCAGCAGTGACTGCAGAACTTTCGGATGAGAAAAGCCACTTTCATGGGACTGTGTGAGGAGCTCGCCCCCACCCTGCAGCGCAAGGACATGCGATTGAGAGCTGCCCTTCCAGTGGAGAAGCGGGTGGCTATTGCAATCTGGAAGCTGGCAACTCCAGACAGCTACCTATCGGTCGGGAACCAGTTTGGAGTGGGAAAGTCAACCATTGGAATCGTGTTGATGCAAGTTTGCACAGCCATTAATCACATCCTACTAAGAAGAACCGTGACTCTGGGGAATGTGCAGGACATTCTGAATGGGTTTGCACAGATGGGTTTCCCTAACTGTGGAGGAGCAATAGACGGGACACACATTCCTATTCTGGCACCACCCCACCTAGCATCCAAGTACATTAATTGGAAGGGGTATTTCTCTATGGTTCTCCAGGCGCTTGTGGATCACCGTGACCGTTTCATTAACATTTACACAGGCTGGCCTGGAAAGGTGCATGATGCATGCATCTTTTGGAACAGTGGCCTGTTTAGGAAGCTGCAGGCTGGGACTTTTTTCCCAGACCTGGAGATCACAGTAGGGACGTTGAAATGCCATTGTGATCCTTGAGACCGCGCTTACCATTAATGCCTTGGCTCATGAAACCGTATACAGGGAAGCTTGACAGGAGCAAGGAATGTTCAACTACAGGCTGAGCCGGTGCCGAATGCAAACTTTGAGAGTGTGCTTTTGGCCGTTTAAAGGGTGCTGGAGATCTCTGTATGGAAGCTAGACTTGGGGGAAAGCAGCATCCCTGTAGCGGTTATATCGCATGCTGTACCCTCCATAATATTTGTGAAGGGAAGGGTGAAACATTCAGTCAGGCATGGACCTCGAGTTCAATCGCCTGGAGGCTGAATTTGCACAGCCAGAGAGCAGGGCTACTAGAGAGCCCAGCACAGGCTTCAAGATTAGGATGCTTGAGGGAGGAATTTGAGGCTGAAAACCAACAGTAATGTTGGTGCCTTGCACGGAGTGAAGTGCAGTGGTTACAATGTTAGTAGGAATCTGTTTTCCTAAGCTGATTTGCAGTGCCTGTTTCTTTCCTGGGCTAAGGTATCTTTGACTTTCTGCAATAATAAAGACTGTTTTCAAAGCCAAGAATTCATTTATTGAAAAGAAAATACTTTTATTGACAGACACACACAACATTTTGGGGAACCTAAAAGGCAGGGGGGTGGGTGGTGGAACTGTACAGTCACAGGTTTGAATATGTCCTGTCTGGAGTGCTGTGCAATGACTGCTGCACTTCAGGATGCCTATACTGCATGGTGATGGGGGTTGAGTGCAGAGGTAAGGGTCGTAGTTCTCAGGGCTGGTTGGTGAACGTACAGGTGTGGAGGCAGCTGGTGGTGGTAAGAACCTGGATGCTGGGGAAGGGGTTTTGAGCTGACATTGGGCACAAGGGAAAGAGCTTTGGGAAGGGGGGGGGCGGGCAGGTGGGTAGTGCTCTGCCTGCATGGCTACGAGCGCCTGGATAGAGTCCGCTTGGCGCTCCAGGATGCTTATCAGCTGGATTAGGTGAATGCCTCTCTGTTTTGTGATTCAAGGAGTTTGAATCACAGTGATCTCCCGGGGAAACCAGGGAGGGGAAGCCTGGAGAGGCAACGTGGGGGAAAGGGTTTTCTTTTCTTGTTTAAGATCCAGAGGGTCTGGGTCTTGGGGGTCCCGGCAAGTTTGGGGGGCCAGAGTGTACCAGGCACTGGAATTTCTTGGTTGGTGAGCGTACAGGTCTAAGCTGGTAATTAGACGAGGAATTCATGCTGGACCCCATCTTTTGGACGCTAAGGTTCAGAGTGGGGAATTGTACCATACACTTGCACAAGCGCATGCCCACGCTCTGGCTGAAACTTTTGAGAGATTATTGAGGCCAATTACCACAACGTGACTAGACCGACTGCTCCAAGCCACTATTACCCGCATCTAGGCATGCGTGCATGCAGCGTAACCTCCTCCTCTCCGAAAAATTCCATCCTGAAAATAAAGCGCTTACTGGGACCTGCCCCTCTGTTTGTCCTCCACTGTGAAAGCTACTGTTGGCCCCTTAATAGCTTCCAAGGGCTGCCCCACCTTATAGTTTACAAGTGGACAGTAGGGGGGCAGAAGCCTCACGGACACAGTAGCCTAAACTTTAAATTGTCTTTTTCTTTCTCTCAAGCAGAAGAAAATGCTTCAAACACGTTTTACTGAACAGATAACAGAGTGCGGGTTGCCAACCTACCAATTAAGTGTAACACGCAAGGGTCTTGGTCTGAATGTGTATAAAAGGTTTGGAAATTTGTGTAAGAACAGGGTCTTCGTACAAAAGTACAAGGCTCTCCTTTTCTGGAGAATAAAGCATCTTTTCTTATCCCTGTCAGGCTGTTATTGGCTCGTTCAGCTAGGCAACCCGATATTTGTAACAACCCAGCTACCAGGAGGGGGCTGCTGCCACTGGTCACCTTCCTTCTGGCTTGAGAAGAGCTCCTGACTGCATGCCTCCAGGGACTCCGAGGTGTCTCCCCTCACCCCAGTACCCTCGCTCTCACCTTCCTCCTCCTTCTCCTCTTCCTCCCCCGGCTCTGAAGTGTACATGGTGGTCCTAGGATTGGCAGTGGGGTCACCCCCAAGTATTGCGTCCAGCTCTTTGTAGAAACTGCACGTTATGGGAGCAGCACCGGAGCGGCAGTTTCCCTCGCGGGCTTTGCAATAGGCACTCTGCAGCTCCTTCACTTTAACCCTGCACTGCAGTGCATCCCGGTCATGGCCCCTTTCCAGCATGGCCCTTGATACCTGCCCAAAGGTATCGTAATTCCTACAGCTGGAACGCAGCTGGGACTGCACAGCTTCCTCCCCCCAAACACTGATGAGGTCCAGCAACTCGTCATTGCTCCATGCTGGGGCTCATTTGCCTCGTGGAGGCATGGTCACCTGGAAAGATTCACTGATTGAACTCCACACCTGGCTGAGCAAACAGGAAGTGGATTTTTAAAATTCTCGGCGCATTTAAAGGGCGGGTCTGACAGCTGAGGCCAGGGTAGTAGAGGTTGAACTGATGAGCAGAGTGGCTAGAACAGGCATTCTGGGATACTGCTGTATACTTCTGCAGGCCAATAACAGCGCTTTTGGTGGCCACACTGGCAGGGCAGCGCTGCATCAGCAGCAACGCTATAGTCTTTATTCCCCTTGTCGAGGTGGAGTACAACCGGCGCTGTAGCCAGGGAGATACAGCGCTGTATGTGCCTTGCCAGTGTGGATGGTGATTCAGTTGCAGTGCTGTAAAGCCACCACCAAGTGTAGCCAAGCCCTCAATTAATGTATATTGGTGAGAATTGGAGTAACTGAGTCAGTCCCTGTTACATTCCCCAAATCCATCTACCCTGAGTTCAGACATATAGACTCTTCCCTCTGGGTTGTGACTCCCGAATGTGCGAAACCAGCCTCCCTCCACCCTATTATCAATTCACCGTGGGACACGTACTTTGCACAGTTTGCACAGCAGAAACCTGCTTGGGATAAAATTAATAAAGGTTCTCTAACATAAAAATCACAGATTCCAAGACAAAATAGGGAAGGGACGCAACACATACACGTCACGCAGGAAATGAAGATAAAGATCCACTTTAATAAAGATTAGCTAGGCTGTATTACAAAAGGGAATTTATCTACTGGTTTCCCAGCATGCTCCCCCGCATCCCCCATCCTAGAGGGGATCTAGTGTTTCACAGACAGCAACACCCTTACACCCTGGCCCTCAGGTTCTGGACACCCGTCACTTCACAGGCCTCCTCTTTTAAGGGTTTGCAATTCTTTTTTCTTTCTCTCAGAGGATGGAGATTCCGGGTTACACAGAGGGAGGCACCTCCCTCCATTCTTAGATTTCCAAGACTGGGGTTTTCTTCTCAGTTTCAAGTCCTTTCCACTAACTTTCAGGGCCCCCCATTGCCTCTTCCTGGCT
>NC_133772.1:45608339-45625496 GCF_003597395.2 Chelonoidis abingdonii
ACCCACTTGAAACTTTTGGAATGCTGCAAGTTTGAACTCACAGAGTTTCTCCTGGTACATGCCCCACCCCTTCCTTTGCATAGTTTAAAAATTTACTGTTTCACAGCAATTTTCCATTTCTGGAAACAATTTGGGTCTATTCATGTATCATCAGAGTGATGATATACAGGTAGGTTTTGCCATTTAAAAACACAGGCTGTACTCGCCTTTACGACATTCGACTTAAGAAGAACAGCACTTAAGATGTTTCTGAATTGACACCCTGATTCAACTTGCAACCATTGGTTTCAACTTTACGATGCTTGGTCCTGGTTCCAAATTACAACATTTCAACTTATGACACAATGTTCAGGAACCAATTGTGTAGTGAGTCCAAGGACTGTCTGTAGTGCTTTCTAAATTGTGTGAAATTACCTGTCAACTTACACAAATGACTACAAGTGAAATGTTCAGAGCTGGATGCTTGGGGCTTACTGGGTCTGAAGCCTATTGGTCAGGCAGGTCTGGTGGTTTCTTTATTCACTTGAGCAAGTTAATTATTTTGAGATCAACTGATCTACGTACATCTCAATGAAACATTAGGAGGGTTGGAATGTCTCTGGGTGAGGCAGGGTTGGGGGGGCTCTGTGCAGTGACTGAGATGCTGACTGTGGGTTGCAGGGGGTGCTGTGGGGTGGCTGAGGCGCTGTCTGTGTGTGTGAGGGCGAACTGCAGGGGACACTGTGGGGTGGCTAAGGTAGTCTGAGTCTAAATTTGACAGGTGGCGAGGCGCTGTCTGTGGGAGGCAGGGCTGCAGTGGGTTGTGGAGCGGCTGAGGCGCTGTCTGTGGAGGTAGGCTACAGGCAGGGCTGGCTTTATGAATTGTGGGGCCCGATTTGAATACCTGGTGCGGTCTGGGCTTCAGTGGGCCACTTCAACGGTGGGGATGGGGTCCACTCCAGGTCTTCAGTAGCACTTCGCGGCAGGGGTCTGCTTCAGGTCTTCTGCGGCACCAAGGACCCCTGCCACCGAAATGCTTCCGAAGACCTGGACCCTGCCCCCGCGGGTGCTGGGCTTTTCCAGGTGTAAGAACACTCCTTTGTTCATAATGTGGAAAGTTACAGCAAAATGGAGTTTGCAGTCACATGGGCCAGTTTCTGCACCCCTTGCTGAGTCACAAGGCGTATTCGCCTCCTCTCAATGGGTCAATTGTGTAAGTGATGGTCCGTAATGGGCCATCAAGCAGGCTAAGCTGAGCTGACACCAACTAGTCTGGGGTGTCACCCAGAACTGCAGCACCAATTTAAAATAGACAGTACACAGCCAATACTTATAACTTCAACTACAAAAATGATACAGACATACAGACAGCATAATCATAACCAGTAACCCAATACGTTGTCTTAGACACCTTATATGACCCCCTTTACATAAGATTTGGTGCCACTACAGGACCTTGGTTGCAACCCATGTTCTATATGGTCCCAGTTTATATCAATAACGTCACAGCCCCCCTAGTGGAGTTGATGCAGAAGCCGCTCCCGTCCCCACAGCAGCCTGAGGGCCGAGCTTCCGCGGAGGGGAGGAGGGAGCAGGCTGTGACTTGCTCTGGGAGGCCCCCCCCGCACCGCGCCTCTGCCTCACCAGGCAATGGGACGACTCCACCTGCCCCAGCCCGGCACTCCCAGACCAGCGGCTGCCTGGCCGGGGGAGCCAGTGCCCCGTGCGGTGTATGCGCTGTGCGGTCTGGGTACGTGGGAGCCTGTTGCAATAATGTGCTGCCTCGGATGGCTCCGATACGACTGGCATCCTTTTTTTCCCTGCATCCGAGGTATCTTCTGCAAGATCTCTCTCAGCTGCACCTTTACCTCCTTCGGACTTGGAAGCTGTTCTCGGGTACCAGGTCCGTTGTGGCCACTGAGGGCGCGAACTTCCTTGCGGTGTCCCTGATACACAATCCCCATCTTTGTGTGCAGTGGGAGAGACCCCTCAGTGTGCCAGAGGCTGGTCCTGGCAGAAAGCACAAGAATCGGACCCTTCCTGAACTACGATGGGGGCATTGTGTGGATCTCAGAGTGCTGGGTGGGTGCATGGGGCTCTCCACCCTTCAGACCCCCCTGCACGTACTCTAGGAGGTGGGGGTAACCTTGTTCCCACCTTTCGGGTTTTCCTTGAGCGGTGTTAAGGGTAATTAGCATGAGCGACTCCATTTTGTAAGGTCCCCTATTTTGTATCCATCATTAACTAAAAGTGAGCACATCACGTACAAAGCTCTCAAGAGCAGCATTAAAGAAAGATAAAGCCAGAAACAGGAAAGAGGATAGGAAAACAGCTGCAACAGCATAATTAAGGAAAAATTCTAGTAGGCAAGGTAAAAGCTGGACTGTGCACTAGCCAGCATGAGGACAATGATTAGCTGTAATAGGCTAAAGATAAGAAAATGGCTTGTTTATTGGCTAAAGCTTCCGAACCATGAGGGTAGCATGCACTCCTAAAAGGTATATAACTTCTATGTAATCTGCAGCCTGGGTCTCTCCCTGACTAGCAGAGAGACACCACGTTCAAACGTTGTTTGAACCTTGCGCAATAAACCTTTGCTGTCTGGACACTCTAAATCTTTGGTTTTTGTGCCTCAGCCTAGAAACGAACGGTGCGTGGTCTACAGGTATAATTCGCAACAGCGGGTTCTATGGGAGGGTGCTCCCTGCTCACTCCTCACCGCTAGTCCTCTCGACTTTTTCATTGGGACCCTCTCCCATGAGCCGCCCTGGCACCATCCCCATTTATACTCTGAGCCAGCTGTGTGCCCTGCAGCCGGTTCACTTCCAAACCGTGCCATCAGGACAACTGCTCCACACGTTTCACTTCCTCACTAACCTAAAGGAGAATAAAAAGGAAAGATACAAGTCTAAGAGGTGAGTATAATAGGTTGACCAGAGAAGTGAGACAGAAAGTTAAGAGAGTCCAGAACAGCTGGCTAAATGAACAGTGTAAAGAAGCAGAGAAATAAACAAAGAGAAGTGTGACACAAGTTGTATTGCGAGATAAGAAAACTGAATGAGACATATAAATTGAAGCTGTCAACAGTGAAAGACAAGTGGGGGCAAATAGTTGAGGTTGAAGAAGCAAAGCACAAAGGAGGGAAATAATATTTTGAAGAGTTGTATAGAGTTTGGAACGCAGTAGATGAAATGGTCCCAGAAAAGTTTTCCTGTACAAATGAGGGGAGAACAGAAGCTGGAGTTCTTGGAAGTAAAGATTTCACTAGAAAGTCTGAAAAAGGAAAAGGTGCTGGGAATTAACAACATACCCACAGAGCAGTTTGGTGCAGATGAGGAACACACATTAAAGGCAATGCACAATCTATTTAACAAGATTTAGAAGTAAGAGCAAGTGCAGAGTGAATGGAGGAAAGCAATAATAGTACTGATCTATAAAACAGGAGATAAGAATGAGTTTAAGAACTATGGAGGAACCAGCAAATTGAGTGTGTGGGAAAAAACACTCACCAGGACATTTCAGAAGAGATATATGATTTGAACTAAAGCCTTCCGTAATTAGAGCTCAGTACATCAGCCATTATTGATGCTAATTCTGGTGGTTTACAAAATTTATAATGACTGTTTAATCGTTAGCATTTTTCAGTATAGAGATAATGTGATGCTGCCTTTAAAATGACACATTTCTCTATAGTCATGATAACTGTTGTTGCTATTAAATGTAATTAAATCTGATAAATAGAGTAGGTTTATCAGTTTGATTGACAAAGACCCAAGGTAGTTATATCACATGGCTTGTTTATTTTGTGGGACAGATTGATATCCAAAGATCACAAACACTGAAGTATTAGCGAATTCTCAATTAAAGAAAAAGAGCCATTCTATCCTTTTCTCTCGGCCTTCAAAATAAACAACTTGGGAGATGTGTCCTTTCTGTTGTTTAATGAGGTGAAATAAGAGGAGGAGAAAATTTCTAATACATTCCTCTGTACACTCTGATCAAGTCCTAATGGTAATCCCTTCCATTGCGTTTCTTCTTATATGCCTGGTGTGAGGTCATTGGCTGAATTCTCATGGTTTAGGGAAGGGTCAAGGGTGCTGAGAGAAGAAAAATAATTAAAATAAAAATTTTTGGTACACTGTTGACTATTCAAGAATTTGGAGATGAGAAATGCTACAAACTCCTGCATAGCATTTCTCATTAATTGGATTGAAGGTATAAGGACAGGAAAGCATGTGGACACCTCAATGTATGTCTTCTTTTGTCCTTGACTGTAATTGACAAACCAGCAGGGGTTGGTAGGTAACTCACCTGTCATAGTGAACTGCTTGATCCAGCCTGATTGCATTAGAGGAAGATTTGATTTATATATGGAAATTATATTTTAAAAAGGAAGAAAATATATCTAATTAACACTTTTTCTCCCCAGGATCTCTTCTTCAGCCTGAAGCATTACAACCAGATTGGCTGTGTTTGGCAGTTTCCCATGATGCACCACAAAGAACAAATATGGTGGATTCTGAAGGAAACTCCAGATAAGGTAGTAAATCATGTATATTTAATTGCAGTGCGCAAACCAGACATACTTGTCAAGACTTGCTATGTGTTCCATGCAGTGGCATAGCCAGGTTTTCAGTGTAGGAGGAGCAAACATAAAAAAGGTGCCCTCCCTTGGCTCCTCCTCTGCTGGCCACGCCTTCCGACCGGACCCTCGCCCCACCTACTCACCTTCAGTCCTGAGCCACCGCCTCTCCTCGGCCTGCTCCCAGCGCTGGGCGCACTCCACGCGGGGCTTGCCAGCCAGGCGGCCTTAAAGGCACAGGGGCCCTTTTGCCTCCCCCCACCCGCCGCATTAGCACTATGGCTCCTCCGGTTGCGCTGCTGTCAGAGCTGGCCAGCAGGCGCCGCTTCCGCACCAGCCTGCCGCTGCTGCCCCACGGCTCCTCCGGCTGAGTTGGTGGCAGCGCCGGCCGGCAGGCGCTGCTTCCGCGCTGGCCGGCTGCCCACGGCTCCTCTGGCCGTGCTGCTGCCAGAGCCGGCCAGCAGACACCGCTTCCGCACCGGCCTGCTGCTGCCGCCCCACGGCTACTCCGGCCGTTCTTATGGCAGCGCCGGTCGGCAGGTTCCACTTCCGCACCTGCTGCCCTGAGTGGAAGCGGCTGCTCCCACTGAACCTCGCTAGCTACGCTACTGGTTCCATGTTGGATTGGCTACCTCAGAGTAATTTCACTTGACTAGAGGGTGAAATTCACCCCAGTGGAGAGAATCCCCATCAAGCCTTCAGTTACGCAAAGGCTGTAAGTGATGCATGGTTTTGCCTTGGTCTTTCTGGAATTTCACCTTAGGGTATGTTACTTCAGGTACCTCAAGATGTTTAACAGCAGCAACCAAAGGATTAAACAACTTTCCTCTCTTCATAATCCCGGCAGGAATGATCTCTTGAATGACTATAAATACAGCTGTCTTAAGAAGCTGTCACTTTGTTTTTAAGAATCATTTTCAGAGTGTTTCTGGGGAACACGTTTTTTAAAATGTGTGAAATTCCCCTACTGGCTCAGTTGGAATATAAAAATGCCATTCCCAGGTCTGTGCACATGCCTCCTGATGTTGAAGCTGGTACACAAAAAGGCTACATTAACATGTGATTAGAGAGGGACAGAAAAAAGTTAATCTGTCCCTAAAAGAAAATCTCATTTTAAGTGAGCCTGTCAAGAAGATAGCTGGACACACTGCTCTTTGAATTAATATTGTCAAAACTTCATGTGAAAGATGAAACAGTCCCATTCATCTATTCCCCGCCCCCCGAATAAAAATGTTGTTTTAAACTCCTGAGACCGTTAACATTTAACTTGTGAATTAATCTGTCTTCCCAGACCATGTTCACATTTGTTTACCCGGAGCTATAGCCAACTGATTTTCCTTCTATTTAACTCTCAGCTGATTTTGTAACAGCAGAGGATGGCTGAGATCTGCAAGTCATATGGGTAAGCTGGAAACTTTGTAGTTTATTGAAAAATGATGATTATTCTTGAAACTAGATTAGTTGGCATCTTGGCCCACTGAACATAGAAATGAAAACCGATATGTTTCCTGCCAGTTTACTGTCAATTAACTCTATTAAGTATTTTGTGGCTGGCTTTATTTGAAAATGTCATCATATATAGGTTATAAATAGCCAATGTGAAACATACCTCTGCAGTATTACCTTGCTTTGTAGCTAAGAAGCAACAAAGTCATGTTGTAGCATGTACTACTCCATTACCTATTAAGCTCTGTTTACTCCCAACAAATATTATTGACCTAAAATGTGACCAAGGAAGTAATCCCAAAGCAAGTCACAAGGATTGAACCTTCATAATTACACTAATGCCTCTCCCATATTTAACCTGCTTTAGCAGAGATAAATTTACCCATCAGTCTTCATGGACCTCTTGTATGCATAAAGATATTCCCTCTGTTCCTAATTACCTCCACTTCCTTATTTCCCTAATGACTTCCCTACTTTTCCTTACGCAGCTCTTACCTCCATATGATGGTTGTTTTCTGCTTGACCCTTTCCTACTGTCATACACAAAAACACCTTCACTGCAATATGGGACCTAGATGTGTTTATCATTGAGCACTTATGACCTTTGTGAGGGTGGTGTTTGACAAAGGCTGGCACAAGTTCATTCAATAAACTGGCAGTTCTGGAGACTTATGGCATGGCCTGTATTTTGACACTTTGAAATTGCCAGGTTATTCCTAGTATTTGGGGTTATTTGCTCTTACTGATGATCTTGGTAAATTAGCATTTCATCACCAATGACTTTAGTTTATAACAAGTATGAATTTGATTCCTGAAAATCTTTAATCTCTTCTTTAAGTTTCTGGCCTGGATCTCTCTTCCTCTCTGTACTTGGAACTCAAAAGAAGAATAGAAGCCTTTACTAATACTGTGCATTTGGATGATATAAACCTGTTGGATGGAGAACATGGTGAGTGAATCTTAATACGTGAGTGCATCAGTATAATACATAATAATATTGACTGTTGATTGCCGAGTAAGTATAGAGAAGTATTTGTCCAAAGTTGAATGATGTGTTGTGTTTTTTAAGCACTCATATAGGAAGATCATTTGGCATCTAGTGTGACTTCATATAGTATATTGTACAGCATAAATATAATCAAGTGTATAAATCAGTGACGCTCTTTGCGGTTTAATTCTTGTCTTCCAACAAAACAGCAGTGTTTGTTTTTTTTAAAGTAGTCTTTTCTTGAATGGTTGAAATCTCTTAACATTTTAATCAGATTTTTTTGTCTCCAACTTTCCCTCTGAATTTTTGTTGCCAGTAATGGAGAATCAGCTAATCTCCAGTAGCTGGAGAATCAGCTAATTCACTAGCACTAGCGAGCAAATTTCTGTATCAGATGGCAGAATGCAGTGAAAATCTACAATATCCTAAAAAGACATACAAAGGAACTCTTTGGATCTTAATTTAATCCAGAACCTCAACGATGACTATGAAAAAAGATGTTTTTAGCACTAAATGTGCATAAGCCCGAACAACTAGCCCCAATACACTTGAAAATTTTGTGTGATTGTCAAAAAATAAACTAAAACTCCTCACGTAGGTATCTTCCACTCCTGTTACTGCAGGTATACCTATCCTATTGTAGCTGAAGTCCTATACATGTAGTCTTAAAAAAAGTATCACTCAAGACTGATGTGGAGTTTTAAATAACAATCATTAATTAGTGCTTCTATATAATGTAGTCAGAGCTACGGTGTGGTGCTCTGCTCTCTCCAATGTTGTGTATCACTCGGCTGCGTGCGTGCGTTCCTCTTGTGCCGTCCCACTGTTCGCAGATAGCACATAGCAGACCCGAAAGAGGACCCCAATGACTACAGAGTCTAGTAAGGGGCAAAGTCACGTCGCGCCAGGTTCATTGCTGTATGAACACAATGGCATGTCTCCGTAGATTACTTAGTCTACCGGCATACTACAGAAAGTGCCTCTTGGCAATGGACTCGGCTCAGCAGTGGCGGACTTCCACTGCCCCCTCGGCGACAAAAGACACCACCAGAGATGCATTCTATACACATTATAAACAAGTTACACATCACTCTGACTATTGAGGGCAACCCTTCTACGTAGCAAGGTACAACCCTCTACGTAGTAAGGTGCCGCCTCACCTTTTGTACAGTGCGCACCTCTCAGCTTGTACTGTTGGTTGAAAAAACAACTCTATCCATCATATTACCTTTTGCCCTGTCATTGGATGGTCAGTCTGTTCCTGTTATCTGTGTGGAATGTACAAGTATGTGAAAGTTCTGATATCTAGTGTTCATACCTTTAGGTACGGTACTTCTTGCAGCATCAGCCCTTCTTTGCCAGCTTCTGTGAGCAAGCCGCCTCTGGCTCACAGCTTAAACTTTGCTTTATGTTAGCAAAGTCTTGACCATTACTTTAGTTCAGGCCTTAGGCCTCATACCAGGCCTCAGATACCAAGGTTTATGTCTCAGGGCCTCCTCTTACTACCTATAAGACTTCTGAGGTTTTGTGAAGTGGATTGAAAATTGTTTACTAACATGCTCTAATTGTTGAGATTTTATCATCTCTCCCATTATTTTGGGTACAAGTTGTTTTGTCTCCCCACTCAGAAAGATTTAGCATTTTTGTTAATTGTCAGATGCAATTTTTCCTTTCAGCATGTTGTGCTGTGTTCAAAACCATCTTGAACCCTTGGTAACTCAGTTCCCTCAGTTTAGAAACAGGAATCAGAAAGAACTGAGACGATTCCAACAGCCAACCTAAGGTACAGACCACTGATTCATTCTCTAGAACAGCAGTTCTCAAACTATGGGTCGGGACCCAAAAGTAGGTTACGACCACATTTTAATGCAGTCGCCAGGGCTGGCTTAGACTTTCTGGGGCCCAGGGCCAAAGCTGAAACCTGAGCCCGACCGCCCGGGGCTTCAGCCCTGAGCGCTGGGGTCAGGTTACAGGCCCCATGCCTAGAGCTGAAGCCCTTGGTGCTTTGCCCCCTGTGCCTGGAGCAGTGGGGCTTGGGCAGGCTCAGGGTTCAGTCCCCCTCTTGGGGTTGTGTAGTAGTTTTTGTTGTCAGAAGGGGGTCACGGTGTAATGAAGTTTGAGAATCCCTGCTCTAGAAGATCTCCTGCTTCTCAGTAGTTGAAGCCATGGTTAGTCATGCAGTCATCCCTAGACTTTATTTTGTGGATCAAGAGGTCATTTGATTCCTCTAGTCTTCCTGTAACAATAGTTTTAGTGTAGCATGGACTCTGATCCCAGGTAGCTAGTAGGGTAAATTACCTTTTACCCTCCTTCAGATATTTCCAACATAAGTCAGAAAGATATTCATCTTCAGAATGATAATGAATCCGTCCCATGTTAAGGTAGGATTAAGTTTAAAAAACAGTAAGTAAATCAAATGCAGAGTTTTATTCAACTTTATTTACAATGTATACTGTAAAGTTACAAAGCATCTTAAAAATCATATAAAAATCTTTAATCTAGTATCCAATGCCAGGTCAAAAGCCTAACCTCAAAGCCAAGTAACAGAGACTGACAAAGTGCAAGTGCTAAATACAAAAGGATACAAGTTAAGAGGTAGGCCACAGATCAAACAATGTACTTAAAGCTGTAAATGTTGTCACGGGATAATCTCTTGCCTTTGCAGTGACCACACAGCTCTTGGTGTGGGGGTCTCTTGAGGTAAATATGTCTTTTCTTCTGGGAGCAGGAGCAATGAGTCTTTGAGCAAATCTTAGGAAAGAAGACATTTCATTATTAGCAGACAGAGGAGGGCAGGTGGACCTGTTTCAAGTAGAAGTAGTAACTACATCAGAAGAGGTACAAGTGGCTACTTTATATTATTAGCATTTGTTCCCTTTTGTGTAAACTAGTCAGATGAGTGAGTGTGATACTCATGTTTCCATACTTGACATTATTTCAGTCCAAGTTTGTTGTTTCTCAGAAGCAGAGTTTGACTATGGAACCTAGCTATCACCTAGCAACAGATCATAATGATTTAGACCCAAGTCTTGCAGACACTTTTGCAGGTCTTCAGCTTTAGACCCAAGTAGTCAAATTATTTCAGCCTACTAAATATGTATGTGCATGAGAGCGTTTGCAGGAATCAGGGTCTTCATTTGTGCAGTTACCCAAGATAGTAGTCACACCTGAATCATGAAGGGTGCTTGGATTAAAGACCAGTATACACAACTGAAAATAGTTTTTCACCCTTTCTGCTAACTTGGAGCTTGTAATTAATTTTAAATTCTCCTGAATTTGCTACAGATCTTAGAGTATCTTTCACCATTCATATAATTTACCTGGCACTGGATTGCTTCCACTCAATAAGGATTGAAGACCTTTTGGTATTTGCGACAGAGTTGTTTCAAGTAAACCTAAGAAATTTAAATGGCTAGTTACCACCGTGACTTCACTTCATTTTTTAAAATGTCTGATAGAGTTAGATTTTTACAATAGGATTAAAAGTGCTGAGTGAATTTGGTAACAACTCTGAATTAATTTAAATAGTTGGTTAAAAGTACAGTCCTTTGAATATTAAAATAGGTTTGAAAATACTTCATTTTGCCTTCAGCAACTTTTTTGTAGGTTAATCAAGATGTAAACTTCAAAATGACTAATTCTGTGTATGTTGAGAGCATGAGCAGCCCCCACTGGTAAACATTAAGACTCATCCAAACTGTTTTCCCCTTCTGACATTCACTTTTGCCTATAGCTGCCGTGAATGCATGCAAGAATGCAGATTTTTCCTTAATTGTTTAGGATATCTACGCTTTTGATTTATTTCTTGGAATAGCTACATCTTTATCTTAAGAGCTTTGTAAAATAATGTTATAGGATATTGATTGCATACTGTTGAAATATGCATTAAATCTTTGAAATACTAATTTATTAATAGACCACTGAAAAGAAATGTAAACAGAGCATTCGTAAATTGTAGGAATCTGTCACGAGGTCATCTTCAGATGAGTTACCACACAAATCAACGTATCTTTAGATGTCAATATTCCATAACTGATTTTTGATCTTTTTGGAAGAAATGATGCAACTGCATACCTTTTTATCTAAAATTGCCTTTTAAAAAGCTGATAGAATCAGCAAGTATTTTTAAAGGGAAGCTTTCAAGTTAAAAATCATATTTTTTTAAAAAAACCTTTACCTCTGTTAAGATAAACATTAGATTATTACAACTGAATATTTAAAACACCCAATTTTACTTAATCGTTTGCAAAAACTAGCTTTACACCTATTCTCTTTACTCTGTGAACTTCCTCCTACCTGGATAGTGAAAACAGACTAGTGAGATTTACTTTTGATTTTAGCTCATTTCACTTTTAGGGCCTCGTTCACTAGCACAATGCTATAAGATTCAGGTAGTGGTCAAACCCCAAAGGACTAACTCGCTTCAAAAATTTTTGACATTTTTTTCTCTCACACCAATATTTTGTAAGTAAACTTATTTGACAGTATCCCTTTAAAATAAAAGCCTGTATATGTTTTATGTATAGAGTTTTGTCTCCATTGTTTGCTGCATTCCAAATTAATGATTTTATTTTATTTAAAATATAATTATTTTTGATCAATGTACCGTAAATTTTATCAGTAAAGTTTGGTATGATGTATAAAACTGCAGTTGGATGGGTAACCTCTTTGTCTCAATTGCTAGAAGTCACTCCCTCATGGAGGAGCATTTCATAGCTCTTCTGGTGTAGGAATATATATCTACAGAAATAGGCCCAGTGGCAGGTGTTTCATACCTTAAGGTTCTTGTCTGTGAAAAACCAACAAAATGTCCTCTTTCAGCTTTAGTTTTACTTGGGTCTTGGCTACGCTTGGAGTTGTGCAGCGCTGGGAGTTACAGCTGTCTTCGTACAGCTGTGTAGGGACAGCGCTGCAGTGTGGCCACACTGACAGCTACCAGCACTGCAGTGTGGCCACATTTGCAGCATTTGCAGTGCTGTTGGGAGCTATCCCACAGAGCCCCTCGTCCCATTTTGGTGCCGTGGGTTGTGGGAAGGGAGAGAAGGGTGCGGGTCATTCCGCTTCCTGTCGCAACGGCCCGTGGTGCATCGCTTCACATCCCAGCAGTCACAAGTTTTTTCCAGTCCACGTTGGCGCCATTGTGAGTCTCGTGGCCGTGATTTCTGTGGAAATGAAGGCCCGAGCTGCTGAGGACTTTGGATGACAAGGAGTGTCCAGCACATCACGTTTGGCAGTTGAGCTATTCCTTCAGCTCCAAGTGACAGTGAGGAGTCCGACGATATATCGAGTCTCCTGACGCTGTTGACACTAAATTGCTTGTGACAGTAGAGGTGACATTGCTCACATGTGGAACGCCGTTTGGCTTGGGAAACAAGCAGAATGTTGGGATCACATCCGTCATGGAAATCTGGGATAAGCGACAGGCTGACAGAACGTTCGGATGAAGAAAGCCACTCTTTATGAGACTGGCTTGTGAGGTACTTGCCCCCCCCTGCCGCGCAAGACACAGAGACTGGTGCCATGCCAGTGGAGAAGCAGGTGCTATTGCAATCTGGAACTGGCAACTCCAGACACTACATTGGTCAGGACCAGATTTGCATGGAAATCGGAGTGTGAAAGTCGACGTTGATCTGTTTGATGCAAGTTTGCAGGGCCATTAATCGCTCGCTAATAAGAACCGTGACTCAAGAACATGCAGGACATTCTGATGGGTTTGCACAAATGTTTCCCTAACTGGAGGGCGATAGATGGGACGCATATTCCTATTCTGGCACCACCCCACCTAGCATCCAGAGTACATTAATCAGAAGGGTATTTCTCTATGGTATCTCCAGGCGCTTGTGGATCACCATGCCAGCATTTCATTGACATTTACACAGGCTGGCCTGAAAGGTGCATGATGCACGCATCTTTCGGAAAGTGGCTGTTCAGGAAGCTGCAGGCTGGGACTTTTTCTCCAGACCGGAAGATCACAGTAGGACGTCGAAATCCCATTGTGATCCTTGGAGACCCCGCTTACCGTTAATGCTTGCTCATGAAACCGTATACAGGGAAGTTGACAGGAGCAAGGACCAGTTCAACTACAGGCTGAGCTGGTGCTGAATGACTGTGGTGTGCTTTTGGCTGTTTAAAAGGGCGCTGACGTCTCTTTATGGAAAGCAGACTTGGGGGAAAGCAGCACTCGGCGGTTATATCCGCGTGCTGTACCCTCCATATATATTTGTGAAGGGAAGGGTGAAACATTCAGTCAGGATGACCTCTGAGTTCACTCCTGGAGGCGAATTTGCACAGCCAAGAGCAGGCTACTAGAGAGCCAGCAAAGGCTACAAGGGTTAGGGATGCCCTTGAGGGAGGAATTTGAGGCTAAAAGCAACAGTAATGTTTGGTGCCTTGCACGGATGAAGTGCAATGGTTACAATGATTTGGCAGTGCCTGTTTTTCCTTTGGGTATGTATCTTTCACTTTCTGGAATAATAAAAATGTTTTAAAACCAAGAATTATTTACTTGAAAAAAGTAAGTAAAAGGGCAAGGGGTGTAGTGTGTGAACTGTACAAGTCAGAGTTTGAATGATGTCCTGGCTGAGTGCTGTGCAATAACTGCCTGCACTTCAGATGAAAATGGCTGGTGATTGCGGGATTGAGTGCAGAGTCTAGAGCGTCCTAGGTTCTTCGAGCTGGTGGGTGAAGTACAAGTGTTGGGGCAGCTTGGTGTGTGTGGCAAATACCGGATGCTGGGAGAAGGGGGTTTGAGCATGACCATTGCACAAGAAGAGAGCTTTGGTGGGTGAGGGCCAGACTGACGCGTCGCAAATTATGGGGTGCTCGTGTTCTCTCATGGCTACGATTGATGGATAACAGCCGTTGTGGATGGCACCAGGAGCTATCAGCTGCTTTGCTTTCTTCTTAGCCAATTCCTTTCTTCCTGCTATTTCCTTTCCCTCCAGTGCTGCCATTTTCTCTCTCCAGTCCTGCAGTTCTTAACTCTCTCTGGCAGACTAGTTCATAACTGGTTTCACATATTTCTTGTTCTTTTCCGTGGCTTTTCTCTCAATTTTAGCTTTCAGCAGTCTGATAAGCCAGTTATTTCTGCAGCAGTTTCAAGGACACTGTTTTAGAAAAGACAAAAATGAAAACATTTAACAGAAAGGCAGCATTGTGTAGTATAATCACAGTGAAGGAGTTCACAGTCTGCACTTTTGCTTCATAATTTCCCAATACAAACACAGCACAGAGAGCCCACAGCAGAAAACTGCTGGAGAGGGTAATATGAGTGCAAGGAGTTATTAATCCTGAAGCCATCTCGCTGCCGGCTTACCTGGAAGACTGATGGTTCGAGGGCTCACTGGTGTTTCTGTGTTGGGAAAGCAAGAGCTGCGGGAATGACATGAAACTATCCCTACATTTTCCACAGGAGTTAATCCTGAACATTCTCGTGCTGCGCGGTGTACCTGGAAGCAAGGGTAGGTGTCTTTTACGCAATGCAGATTCGCCCAGCCCTATGCAGCTTGTCTGTGTGCAACAATGGTCCCCCCACCCCTCGCGGCACAGTGGCGCGGACGCGTTAGCCTGACTGGGACAAGGACCACAGTGGCTTTCCCTATAAACTTGTGCAAGCGCATTGCCCACGCTCTGGCTGAAACTTTTGAAGAGATTACTGAGGCCGATTACAGTGACGTGATAGACCACATCAATGGGGTATTCCACATCTAGGTATGCATGCATGCAGCCATAATCCCCCCTCCTCTACCGAAACATTTCCACCCTGAAAATAAAAGCTGCTTACCGGGAACTCGCTCCTCTGCTGCTTCTTCACCAACAAGTTCCAGCTGCTGCGACTGGCTAGCTTCTTCCTGGCTTGAGAAGAGCTTCTGGCTGCATGCCTCCTGGGACTCCAGGGTGTCTCCCCCCACCCCAGTACCCTCACTCTCTGTTTCCTCCCTCCCTCCACCTCCCTCTCCTCTCCCCGCTTTGAACTGTCCATCGTGTCCTCTGATTGGCAGTGGGGTCACCCCCAAGTATTGCGTCCAGCTCCTTGTAAAAACGGCAGGTCGTGGGGGCAGCACCTGAGCGGCAGTTTCCCTCACGGGCTTTGCAATAGGCACACCGCAGCTCCTTTACTTTAACCCTGCACTGCACTGCGTCCCAGTCATGGCCCCTTTCCATCATGGCCTTTGATATCTGCCCATAGATATCATAATTCCTATGGCTGGAGCACAGCTGTGATTGCACAGCTTCCTCACCAAAAACACTGATGAGGTCCATCAACTCGCCATTGCTCCATGCTGGGGCTCGTTTGGAGCATGGAGGCATGGTCACCGATTGATTGCACTCCACACCTGGCTGAGCAAACAGGAAGGGGATTTTTAAAATTCCCGGGGCATTTAAAGGGCGGGTCGCCTGAGGCCAGGGCAGTAGAGTGCGAACTGATGAGCAGAGTGGCTGAACAGGTATTCTGGGATACCTCCTAATACCCTGGAGGCCAATTACAGCGCTTTTGGTGGCCACACTTGATGAGTAGCGCTGCATCACCAGTGCTGCAATCATTATACCCCAAGCAGACCAGGTGTACAGCCAGCGCTGCAGCCAGGGAGTTGCAGTGCGGGATGTGCCTTGCAGGTGTGGATGGTTACTAAGTTGCAGCGCTGTAAACCCGTCACCAGCGCTGCAACTCTCCAGTGTAACCAAGCCCTCTGAGTTGAGAGTTTCAGGCTGAAGTTTGGAAACAGCACAAATGTGCCATCCTATACCTTCAGGCACACCATGGTCTTATTTATCATAGGAGCAAAGGATGGGAAGTCAGGTACTCCTATGTCGTCCTAACTTTGGTACTGATGATGATGGGTGATCACTCATTCCCGAATATGATCATCTTTCATGGGAGTTATGGGTCCTCAGGTGACTAATAAGGCCAATCCTTGAATCACAAGTTCTATTACACTGAGGGCAGAAGTTTTCAGGCTCAGCAGAAGGCTGTTGATCATGACTGGAGACCAGTCTCTCCTTTCTCCTGTTCCTCTTGTCCTCTTCGGCTTGTTGGCTAGCAAGTTCAAAATGCAGGGGACCATCACATAGGACTTCACTCCATTTTAAGCAATCCTGGGCAAGTGTCTCCCAAGTATCAACGTCAATATTACATTTTTTTTTAGGCTGTCCGTCAGCAAGTCCTTATAACGCTTCCGTTGTCCACCCACGTTAGAGTAACCTTCTTTCAGCTGAGAGAACAGGACCTGTTTTGGGAGGCGATGGTCTGGCATCCAGACAATGTGACCAGTCCAGTGGAATTGCTGACAGATGCCTCAATACTGGTGGTCTTTTGCCTCTTCCAGAACACTAATATTGGTGCATTTGTCTTCCCATTTGATCTACAGAATCTTACAAAGGCAGCGTTGATGGTGCCTCTCAAGGACTTTCAAGTGGTGTCTATAGGTTGTCCAAATTTCAGACCTATACAACAATGTTGGGAGAATAACAGCTTGATAAACAAGAAGCTTGGTGTCTGTTAGAATGTCATGATCTTCAAAGACCCTGTGCCATAAATGACAAAAAGCTACACTGGCACAGCTCAGGCGATGCTGAATTTCTGCATCAATATCTGCCTTGGATGAAAGATGACTTCCAAGGCTGCCCGTGGGTGCGGAGCAAATGGGGCAATTTGCGCCCGGCCCCGCAGAAGTCCCATGAGAATATAGCATTGTATAGTATTGCAAATTTTTTATGGAAGAGGCACCCAAAATTGCTTTGCCCAGGCCCCTTGCAATCCTCTGGGCGGCCCTGGACCCTTGTCCCGATTAACCTCCCCTGTTCCCTGCATTCTGACTGCCTCAACTTTATCCACACCCCTGCCCCTGACACCCCTGAAACCTTCCCTGCCCTCTATCCTACCCCCACCCCCCAGCTCCTGCCCCTTAGGGCGCTGCCTTGGAGCACCGGTAGGCTGCAGGCACTACAGCTGTGCCGCCTGGCTTGGACCAGCCCATACTATTGCACCATGCAGCACAGAGCCAGCTGGGTCAGGCTGGTCTGCAGCGCACTGTCCCATAAGCTCACAGCCCTGCCGGCCAGAGCAATTGCAACCAGCGGCAGGTGAGCTAAGGCTGTGGGGAAGGGGGACAGCAGGAAGGGGTCAGGGGTAGTCTCTCGGGCAGGAGCTCGGGGGCCGCAC
>NC_133772.1:45632923-45635880 GCF_003597395.2 Chelonoidis abingdonii
ATAAATGTACTAAATTGCTTATGATAAGATGAAAGCGATTGTTCTGAGCAGCATTGGCTCTCAGAGGAACCTTTCTAAAGTACAAACAGGAGTCAAACATGTTGTGAGCAGCATTGGCTCTCAGAGAGAACCTTTCTAAGTACAAACAGGAGTCAACAGGGCTGTATCATTGCTCCAACATGTGTGGTTTTTACTGCTGCACTCTTTACCTAATGTGGGAACTTTATATGTTGGCATTGAAATCACTTACAGAATGGATGGAAAGCTTTTCAGGCTTAGCAGGCTGAAAGCCAAGAGTAAGGAACTTCAGGCAAGCTAGATGACAATGCAATCTTTGCCACTCTGAGAAAGATCTTCGAACTTATCTTGAATGTGTTTGCTGTGTTTACGTATTGTTTTTGGCCTCACTCTTAATATCAAGAAGACTAAAGTGCTCTTTCAGCCCTCTCTGAATGAGGTATTACATGACCATCTATCAAAATCAATGGAGTGGCACTGGAGAATGTCGATCATTTCCTCTACCTGGGAAAAATAAACCTTCTGCCTCTTGGCACAAATCCAGTTTTGAGAAAACTTCTTTACAAGGTATTACTGGTTCTCAGCATCAGCTAGTGCTAAAAGGCACTGAAGCTCATTAAAAGGGTTGGACAAATATTTTCCGTCAAAACTTTTTCTGGATCGAAAACTAGGGGTTTTTAAAAATCAGAAAAAAATCACGGACAATGTCTGCTTTCCTTCCAAATTTGTTGTGATTTTTAATTGAAAAGCTGAAATTAGTCTGCCAAACCCTGAATATAGTTTGGGGTTTCAGAAGTGTGTGGCCAAACATTTGCTGCTTGCTGTGTCTGATTGTTTAAAGAAACAATAAAACAATTCTGCTTAAAAAAAATTCCAAAACTTTTGAACCACCTCAGCTTGTGACCAAATGCCTGATCCCATCCAGTCAGAGATTTTTCCAGGTTTTTGATGCTCTGCTGGCTTCCTTGACTCATATCTGTCATCATCACTTTGGGTTCTTTTAGCTTAGAACATAAGAGCAGCCATCCTGGGTCAAACCAAAGGTCCATCTAGCCCAGTATCCTGTCTACCGACAATGGCCAATGCCAAGCGCGCCGGAGGAAGTAAACCTAACCGTTAATGATCAAGTGATCTCTCTCCTGCCATCCATCTCCACCCTCTGACAAACAGAGGCTAGGGACACCATTCCCTACCCATCCTGGCTAATAGCCATTAATGGACTTAACCTCCATGCATTTATCTGTTTCCTAGAGACTGGCTCCATGGGGTCCCTCACAAACGAGATGGTTACTGTGGGTTTATCTTTAGTGTAGCTTATGTACATACTCCACGAACTCAGCATTTGAGTTTGTTCCAGAATCTGGGATAAGCCTATGCTGTGAAAACTGAAATGCTCAAAATAGCGCAAGCATGTGAATGGACACAGGGTGCTAAAATTAAATTAACCCAGGGGGTCTCAAATTGGGGGTCAGGACCCATCAGGGGGTCACGAGGTTATTACTTGGAGTTGCGAGCTGTCAGCCTCCACCTCAAATCCTGCTTTGCCTCCAGCATTTATAATAGTGTTAAATATATAAAAAAATGTTTTTAATTTATAAGGGGGTGGGGGAGTCGCACTCAGAGGTTTGCTATGTGAAAGGGGTCACCAGGACAAAAGTTTGAGAATCACTGAATTAACCCCTCTGAAGCCTCAGGGAATGCAGGGAAGGGGGGATCTCCTTTGGTAGGGTTGGGAAGGATTTTGCTCTTCTCATGTGATCCCTCCCCCTGTGGCTAATTTTAAATGAAGCTACCCTCCCCTGACATGAATCTCCCTATGGCACTGAAATTAAATATAGACTATAATTTGGCATTTGAGAAGGGAAAGGGATGGTAGCCCTAATGGAAAAGGTAACAGCAGCTTGACTCTTCTGCTAGCATCAAACTGCTGAATGAGCTTTAGCGTAGGGAAGGCTGTGCCTCCCAAACAGCCTGTCCCTGCCCCCTATCCGACCCCCACCCACATCCTGCTCCCCAACTGCCTGCCCCCCTCAGAATCCCCAACTCATCCTGCTCCTTGTCCCCTCACCATCCCCCAGAGACCCTACTCCCAACCACCACCTCGAGATCCCACCCCTGTGCCCTGACTGCCCCAACCCCTATTCACCCCCCTGCTGAGTCCTGACAGACCCTCAGAACGCCCTCGATCCAATTCCCTCATTCCCTGTCCCCTGACCAAGCCACCAACCTCTATCCCCTCCCTGTGCCCTGACTGTCCCTGGGACTCCCTGCCACTTAGCCAACTCCCCCCTCACCCGGAGCCTCAGCACATCCACCAGTGTCCCTTGACAGAGGTAGCATGGCTCCAGCAGGGCCCCTGAGCTCTGCCCCGCTCAGAGCTGCGTGGTCGGGGGCGGGGCTGCAAGCTCCAGGCTGAGCTGAGCTCAGCTCCCTCCGCTCAGCCCAGAGCTCGCAGCCCTGCCCCCTGACCACATGGCTCTGAGCGGGGCAGGGCTCAGGGGCCCAGCTGGAGCCACGCTGCAGCTGTCCAGGGACGGTCCTTGATGCGCTGAGGCTCTGGGAGAGGGTGGAGACGGGGTCGGGTCGGGTCGGGCTGGGGCCGGGGAGGGAGCCTCATCCATTCTCGTGGGGGCCCCTGCGGAGCCTGGGGCAAATTGCCTCACTTGCCCCCCTCTCTGGGCGGCCCTGCAGGGGTCCCGGGGGGGGCAGTCAGGAGTGAGAGGAGGCGTTGGATGGGGCAGCAGGGGGCAGTCAGGGGCAGGGGTTCCAGAGGCAGTCAGGGGACAGGAAGAAGGAGTAGTTGGATGGGGCAGGGGTCCCCGGGGGACAGTCAGGAAGGAGTGGGGGGGTTGGATAGGGTGATGGGGGCAGTCAGGGGCAGGGGTTCCAGGGGTGGTCAGGGGACAGGGAGCAGGGTGGTGGTGGATGGGGGTGGGGTC
>NC_133772.1:45635905-45653864 GCF_003597395.2 Chelonoidis abingdonii
GCAAAGAAAATGAAACGACTCCGGCCTGGTCATATCCCTCGCTTTATCGTGATCTAAAAATAGAGTCAGTCCTTTGGCTTAGAATATGGCAAGGTCTAGCGCTAATAGATCAGAGCCGCTCCATGGTCAATCCGCAGGAAATGATGAGCTGGCATGTCCATTCTAGGGGTGGGCCCCTTGCAAGCCAACCGCCATCATTGCTTCCCTCGGCCCGGCCAAACCCTCTGGGGCTAGTCCGTTGGCAGTGTCCCCTATTTGTTGTGATGAACGTTAATAAAGGATGCAGAATTAGAGAAAAGCATTGACTTTTTAGTGAGATAAAATGTAGGGGGAGGCAGCCTCGCAGACGCTAAATGATAGTCCAGGACAGTACGAGATCTTTTCTTTAGAACAAAAGTGAGGGGGGGTGATGAGTCAGCCCGGCCAGTCTGCTAGATGAAGACATTACCAAGCCGTCTCTCTACGCCTACCAGGAATGACGCCATCGGAGTGCATTCCTATTTTTACGCGCGGCAGGTGGCCCCTGGCCGACCTCAACCTGAGACGCTAGCCTGGAAAGGGGAGAGCGACTCAGGGAGGTGACGAGACGGCTTACGCAAGTCATTCTGCACTGTAGCCGTCTGCGACGGGGAAGAGGGAAGTAGGATACGCGTTCAGCATGTGTGCCGGCAGCACTGCGTCTACGCAGCAGGCATTGGCAGTAGACATACGGTAGTCAACGAAATGATTTTTTTGCCTTTTCTTTCGAGGGGGGGGCGGTAAATTGACAAGATACTACCTGAGCCACAGCGACAAAGTGTTTGACCGCTACAAGGTGGCATTGGGAGCTCAGCCAAGAATTTCGCAATTGCTTTCAGGGACTAGCAGGGTACTACGTGGGTATAGCTGGAGTCCTCAGTAAGCCGGATCTCCCTCTACTCCAGTGAGGTCGTACGCATTTGATCTTTGGGCTTTCGCCTTTGTTGCGGCTTGTAACACAGGGTCTATGTGCTGTGGACTCTGTATCATACCTGAGATAGTTTCAAAATGCTTGTTATTTCGTCTGCTGTAAGGAGACTCGCTGATAGAAAACAGATTATGATCTGCCGTCCATAACAGGGCGAGTCAGATCCAGTATGCTCCTGTACGGTCCATGCTGAGCTCTTTTTGGATTTGGGACGCCTGGCGATATAAACAGGGCATCGCACATGTGCTGATCAGAGGCTCGCACGCTGGGCGCAAACAGGAAATGAAATTCAAGAAGTTATGGGGGCTTTTTTGTCTACTGGGCCTGGCATCCAAGTTCAGTATAGCTTTCCAGACGGTCACAATGGTGCAGCTATGCGGATACTGCCGCGGACGGGCCAATACCATTGATGTGCGGCCACACGTAACTCTTAAATCTACATGGCATATACGATTTCAGCGGCTACTCCTCTTAGTAGGAGGAGTACAAGAAAAGCCGGTTAAAGAGTCCCTTTATCGAATGATACAAGGCCTCCGTTTGTGAAAAAGACGGGTGGCAGGTTAGATCGTTTAACGCGTTAAAATTCAGTTTAACGCATAGTGATAGCGGCAGGCCTCTGTAAGCTCACTCAGCCTCCTCAACTCCTCCGCACCTCTTTCCGTTTCCTGTCGTTTCAGACTCCGAGCAATCAGCCAGTGCTCACCAGTCTAAAATTACAAGGCAACATCTAAATCACCACATCTGTGCAATCTTTAAATTCACCCGCCCTTGTGCGTATGCATGTAAGATTTAGTACAGGTACCATATTATTTTTTTTTTTACAAGACTCTGCCACTGCATCCAGTGCACAGAGATGGATAGATTCTCAAATCAGGTGAACAATGGTTCCTATGATCCAATTCAAATTTTTTAATTTCACCGCTAACTGTGGTGGGCTACCAGGGTTCATACTGGCAGCCAGTATAACCCTGCCTGAAGACAGATTTATTAATTACGCTTCATAGGAAATCTATGATGAACATAAGCTTAGGCAGTGCTGAGTGGCTTCACAAGGAGCTATTAGGCTTCACAATGCTTCTGAGAGGAAAGGGTAGCTATACGCGTCCATTTTCAGCAGATGGGGAACAGAGGAGAAAGAGATTAAAGTAGAGAAAAACATTTCACAACGTTTTGGGTGGCTGCTGTTTGAGACCGGGCCTAGGAACAAGATTTTTCTTTCAAAGTATTTAGCATGGAAGATTCCTGCAAATTTTAACTATTTGGTGCTATAGCTAGCAGCAACTGAAAACAGGATCTTATAACGGGAAAATGTTGGGGGATCTTAAAATAGAGCGTCTATGATATGCACACATGTCTGGTATTCGCTAACTATACTTCCAGTTTAAATAAGCAAATTCTGGAAAAGATAACACCATAAAATGGCTTATTGATCTTAGAAGAAAACATAAATAAAGAAGAGATTGAATTTGAAGGAGACAATAAGCATTGGAGTCTGGATCCGCCCTCTTTCTAAGTTGGGAAATGATCTAAAACCATTGGAAATATTTGGCAAAGCTCCAATTGATTGTTGGTGAGGAGGATCTAGAGCCTTGCACTATTTTGGTAAAAAGACAGATGTAGCCGCCATTGCTTTCAGGGTATGCTCTCCACTGTTGGGGCTGAAGGTGTAGAAGTATTTCCAGTTTGGGTAGATGTACGCATGCTATTATGATGAGGGGGGGGAGTTTGGCGACCGGCACACGTAAAAATAGGCGTAGTGTAGACCATTGGTGCTGTGGGTGGTGGGTGTGGCTAGGCAGCGACGCCACCTAGGGTACCTTGAGATGGTGTTATACTGGCAGAGGTGAGTTAGAGCCTGTCCCGCTGCCTATGTCAGCGCAACGCTGACAGAATTGTATTTTAGCCTGCTAGCTGAACAGGTAGTGGCATGGTGCATCTAACAGCGCATTGGAAAATTCACCTCTAGGCTGGCATGTGTAGATCCTCAATTTCAGATGGATTTCTCCTGATTGTCCGCCCTTGTACTTGGTTTTTGGTGTATTTGGGCTTGCTTTAGGTTATTTGTTTTATGGGCCGAGATGGTTACGTGATTGGGGCTCTAACCTCTCGTAGAACATCTTTATGATTATTTTATTGCATGATAATTATGTTTATTATCAGAGTCTACTATTGGGCCAGCATTACTGGCAGTTCAAGCTACGTTCCGTGACCTAAAATCTCTATTGAATCAATGGAGTTCTTGATAGATACTGGTATGGGTAGACCGGCAGATTCAAGTACAATCTTGTCTATTGTTTGGGATTTCACAGCCTCATTAATTCTCCACATCGAAGTAAAAAAACCTAAAATATCTTATTAAGATACTGGTGCCTAGTGCATCTGCAGAGAGGGCAGACCAACTTTTTGGCCTAGAGAGCACATCAGGTTTCGAAGATTTGTATGATGAAAGGGGTGACGGGTTTATTGGGAGAGGTCGTGTCTTTGCGCCCCCGGCCGACCTCAGCAAAGGCCAGCCAGGAGCACCCATGACAGCAGCAGATGGTACAGAACGACTGATAACAGTCTCTGCTACCTTGCAAAGGCAAATGAATGCTGCTGTGTAGCACTTCAGTACCGCCCCTGTCAGCAGCATCCAGTACACATACGGTGACAGTGACAAGGCAAAATGGGCTCCATGGTTGCCATGCTATGGTGTCTGCCAGGGCAATCCAGGGAAAAAGGGCGTGAAATGATTGTCGGCCATTGCTTTCATGGAGGAAGGAATGAGTGACGACATTTACCCAGAATCACCTGCGACACTGTTTTTGCACCATCATGCACTGAGATCTCAACCCAGAATTCCAATGGGCAGGGGAGACTGCGGGAACTATGGGATAGCTACCGGATAGCTACCCACAGTGCAACGCTCCAGAAATCGATGCTAGCCTTGGTACATGGACGCACACCGCCGAATTATTGTGCTTAGTGTGGCTGCATGCACTTGACTTTATACAATCTGTTTTACAAAACTGGTTTATGTAAAATCGGAATAATCTTGTAGTGTAGATGTACCCAGAGGGTGCAGCAGCAGCTTGGTACAGAGGTTTCCACTGTAAAAATAAAGTCCTGTTGAAGTTGTTATTAACTTGCCTGGGTGATACAACAACAGGCTACCTTAATTTTGGCATTTCCTAACTTCTGAGAGGTTGACGTTGCAGTTTTAGGAATGTTCTTTTAATGTAGTTTTTTTTGTTTGTGTTTTGTGTCTAACACATTTTAGAACTGAGCAAATGATGGATATTTTGGTATGGGGCACGTGAGTGTGGTGGGATATCCTTTTCAATTTGAAGCAAAACCATTTTTTTCTGAATTTTTTAATCAAATGAAAACAGTTGTAAATCATTTTGTTTTGACTTGAACAAAATGTTTGACTTAAACAGCTTAGCTTTTTGTTTCAGTTTAGCGACTTTGTTAGGATATAAATATTCAGGCCTGTCTGCAAAGACCTATACTTTAAGAATTCTTATCACTTAGCTAGTTATAGAGGTATAAAAGAAAGAATCAAAGATCACTGTCTGTGTAATAGCCTTCTCCTAATAGGCCTTCAGCTAAGATGTAGTTAGGCAGCCATAAGCTGGGAAGCGTATGGTCACATCCTCACATTCCAAACTAGTCACATGGAAATAAGGTGCTATTGGGCTATTAGGAATACAATCCTGTCCTGATATTCCTATCACCTCCAGAGAAAGGGAAGAGTCTAGAAGATGTAAAAGGAAACTTAGTTTGATCGCATTCTGTCTGGCAAGAACTCACTTATCAATAGACACAGCTGGAGAACCCTAATGTCTGTATAGATGTAGTCGTGAAATCCTCACTTCTGTTTTGTTTTGTATGTTTATTTGCATGGTCTCTGTCTGGTTCTGTAATTGTTTCTGTCTGCTGTATAATTAATTTTGTTCGGTGTAAACCAATGAAGGTGGTGGAATAGAATTGGTTATATAACCATGTTACAGTATATTAGGATTGGTTAGTTAAATTTCAGTAAATTGATGGGTTAAGGAATAGCTAAGCAAAACGCAGGTTTTACTATATAGTCTGCAGTCAATCAGAAAGAGGGTGGGAGGAATGGGAACACTGACTGGTGATGAGGGAATTGGGATCATGTTTTGCTAAAGGAGGCATGGGAACAGGGGATGGGAACGGGAACAGGGACACAGGCAAGGCTCTGTGGTGTCAGAGCTGGGAAGGGGGACACTAAGGAAGGAAACTGGAATTGTGCTTGCTGGAAATTCACCCCAATAAATATCAAATTGTTTGCGCCTTTGGACTTCAGGTATTGTTGCTCTCTGTTCATGCAAGAAGGACCAGGGAAGTAAGAGGGTGAAGGAATAAGCCTCCTAACAGACTTACAGGTTGTTTTCACTCTCTTTTGCTGCATTGTTTTAAAATTCATCAAATTTCAAAATGGAATGCCATTTCAAAATGAAAAGTGAGAACAAAACATTCTGAAATGTTCTTAACAAAATATTTCAAAAGAAAAAAGTAGAACTGACATGCTTTGACATGCTCAGAAAGAAACTATTCATATTTCTCTTCCTCCTTTCCCCAACCCCTGTCTGAAACTATTCAACCTGAACTTATGAATAGTTCTGGAGCACTGAAAAATGCATTTAAAAAAAAAAGACAAATCTATTTGTTAAAAAATTTTCACCCATCTCTAATATATATAATGTATGTGCATGTATACATACTAAACTTTTAATTTAAAATCAGAACAAATTAGCTTTCCAAAATGATCAAGTCATCTTAGGCTGAAATGTTTGTGTAACTCAGGAATGGTAAAAATCTTTACTTCTGAGTTATAGAAACCCCTGAAAAAAGTGGTTTACAATGAACACCTCTAGCTTAATTATAGCAGCACACAGAACCATATTAACTCATCCATCTGTACTCAGTTATCTTACAATCTCTTGCAAAAATTGCCCCCAGCTTTTTGGTTCTGTCTAAAAACCAAACTGCATCGGTCCACAGGTGCCTTAAGTGTCAGGAGACCTGTAACATGCCTGTGTTGCATATAAATAGGTTCACAAATATGCACTGCTTTCAAGCTGGAGCTCTGTGCTCCTGCCTAGGCCATCTGGGCTAGATAAAGTGAGGTGAGGTCTGAAATCGTCATTTCTGTTTGTCAAGTGAGGGAGAAGACGTATATTTTCCTAGAGTAGGCAGCTAAGGGTGTTGCCNCTCCAAAAATCGACATTAGCCTCGGACCATGGATGCACACCGCCGAATTAATGTGCTTAGTGTGGCCGCGTGCACTCGACTTTATACAATCTGTTTTATAAAACCGGTTTATGTAAAATCGGAATAATCCCATAGTGTAGATGTACTCTTAGACTGCACACTAAATTCCTCCCCAAGGTGGTCTCCCAATTCCACATGGGTCGGGACATTTGCTTGCCAGTGTTCTTTCCAAAGCCACACACGAGTCCTTGACACTGTAGCCTACACATGCTGGATGTTCAAAGAGCCCTAGCATTCTACATAGAGCACAGGAGACCTTTCCACAAATCAACATAATTGTTTATAGCCATAACCGATAGAATGAAGGGCCTTCCAGTTTCTGCGCAACGCATATCGTCTTGGACCACAGACTGCATTTGCACATGGTATGAGCTGGCCAAGGTCCCAGCCCCAGCAATCATGGCCCATTCAACCAGGGCGCAAGTATCTTCAACTGCCTTTCTGGTGCAGGTCCCCGTGCAGGACATCTGCAAGGCAGCTACCTGGTCTTCAGTGCACATGTTTACAGCTCACTATGCTGTCAACCAATAGGCCAGAGATGATGTGGCAGTCGGGAGAACTGCCCTTCCATCAGTCTTTCCATGACTCCTACTCTCCTCCAATGGTAAGCTTGAAAGTCACCTAATTGGAAAGGACATGAACAATCACTCGAAGAAGAAAAGATGGTTATTTACCTCTCGTAGCTGTTGTTCTTCGAGATGTGTTGTTTGTGTCCATTACTATACCCACCTCCCTTCCCTTCTGTCAGAGTCTTCAGCAAGAAGGAACTGAAAGGGGTACTATATACACTGCCATAAGGGCATCACTCTAGGGGGCTCCTCTGCTGTCCTGACAGGAGCTGCTAAGGGAAAAAGTTTCCAATGTCCGTGCAAGGGACACGCGCACACCTAATTGTAATGGATGTGAACAACACATCTCAAAGAACAACAGTTATGAGAGGTAAGTAACTGTCTTATATAACTGATCCGGCATTTATGGTACATGCAGGATGATTACTTACAACTTCTACATACAACTTCCAGTAAATAATGGATAGTTCATCATGTTAGGCACTAGTTAAGTAATTAATTATTAGATCTATAGCAAGAATACAGACATTGACCAATTCAAACCAGGAAGCTTCAAGAAAAAATACGGGAACAATAGAAGCAGTGTTGGCATTCAACAAGCAAAGAATTGCCCAGTTAGTCAGGTTTCTGTAAATTATTTCCTATTTGTTCTTTGAGATAAGGCTTCCTATAAATATAGTACCATCTTTCCTTGTGAGACTCAATCAGAAAGAACTCCATTTTTCAGGGGCTTTGCAATACAGCACTGGTAAGTTTGATTCTAAATGGAAGCTTCATATTTGTACCATTTTACCTAGTTTTGTACTCAATTTTTGTCTTAGAACTAGTGATTTTTATGATGTAAAACCTTAAGCAGAAACTAAAACTTCTATATTTATAACTTATTTCCCAGCCTGGTGCTGTGATGGCAGAGAAGATTTCATTTTTCTGAGCAGAAATCACCACTTTGGTAACTCTTCAGAATTGTGTATGACTCTGAAGATCCATATACCTGTTCCAAAGCAGTTATAAAAGAATTTACATTATGGCTGGAGTCTTTAAAATATTGCCCAGTTTTCTGACATATACTCTCCTTCTATTACAGCCTAAATAAGTGAACTATGAAGTTCTACCTGCAATGTTGTTTGCTTGTCCTGGTAGTCCTGGTCATTGCCCAGAACTGTTCACTGATGCTGGAGCATTCGTTAAGGGATGGCCTTATTAGGTATGCTTTTACTCACTGCATGTTCCTTTCCTCCAAACTTTCTCAAAAGTTTTAATGTGCAACCAGACATGGTGTACTATTAATAAAATTAATAAATTAATAAAAACTCACAAAGCCAAGCCAAAGACAGAAGCTTTAGACAATTTTTGATACATTCTGGTAAGATAAGAAATTTACTTATCAGTTCTCAACAAAAAGATCCATTAGATTTTTCTGATCCTTAAAAAGATTGCAGTTTAGGTCCGTCTTGGGAGTCCAAGGCTGCTGAATCAAAGCAAATCAGATGGCAGGTATGGGCCCTAGATTGTACTAAGTCCTATGGATCATAATTAAACAGATATTTTCACCAGACAAGGTTCATTTAACATTTAGCAAGATGTTTAACTGCAACCTGTGCACCCAACTGACCATGTTCTGACTTTAACTGTTGCAGTTGCCTGATGTGGCTCTCAGTGGGTCTAGTAAAATCTGGAGGCATAAAAATGCACTGATAAGTAATGGTTACCTTTTATTTGTTAGTTCTTGGTTTTGTGAGAGGTGTATGCCATTCCTAGTAAAGGAAATACAGCATACTGTAAATTGTTTGTTGAATAATTTCAGAAGCTTTCCTTCCCCCTCCTGGAAATGTTTCTGGGGTCAGATAACTTGGGTCCTGATTCAGCACTACAGGAACGAACATCTTCTGCAAGGTGCTGAACTTCTCTAATTCGCAGTTTGGTGAGTTGAGGGCATTCAACACCTTGCAGAACTGCATTCTTAGGTCTTGACTGAGGAAAAACTCTTAAGCACATGCTTAAATACATCCATGTTTAAGAAATCTTAAGTATGTGCTTAAGTACCCGTCCTGAAGAGAGAGGTTTTATTCAATCAGGGATGTATGTGAGATATAATAGGCTTTGTCTGGATAGAGATGTGGATCAAATTATGTGGAGCACGAGGTCTACTGTGTTCAGATTTATTTAGTCTCAAGAATCAACTCAGCATAGTCTTTGATTCCAGTTATTGTCTCCTATTTGCCATTGTACTCTTTAGACCCAAATATCCTCATGTTTCTACATTTAGAGTGATACTCCATGATCTCTTCCATTTGCTGTAAGAAGTGTTGGGATTTTTTTAAACTGTAGTGGTAGACAGAGGTTCACATCTATGAAATCAGAATTCTTGTTCTCACATTGTACACTCAGCCTAAAGATTCTCACCAATTTGTCCCCAGTTACCTCTGTCTACATCACTTTAGAAATTGATAGGTACATTGCTGCAAACCCCTGGAATAGACACTCGAAGAATGCCTTAAATGGATTTAGCTTAAATGGACCTAAGTGTGGCAGTGATTTAACTAAATTGGTTTCTAAACAGATTGTTACATTGATGCAGAAACTGTCTGTAAACAAAGCCCTAAAGGAGACTTTTGTTTCTAAGTTGGAATCACACCACTACTCCATTGTCCTGGTGACCCTTAGAAAAGCACTGAGAGAAATTTGAGGGTTTGTTTGCCCCTAAAGAATTCTCCAAAGATATTGCAACAGAATTTTATGAAGATTCCATGGTTTTGTGCGATCCTTCTTAAGGAACTCCCTTTCATCTCCTTCTCCAAAGATGTCACCTGGTGGAAGCGTGAGTTAATAAAATAGCATAAATGGCTGCAAATCCCTGTATCTCTAATGGGAGTCCAGGGTACCATGGAAAGTTGGGCAATTTTTTTTTTCCCAAATACTGAATGCACCAGACATGAATTTCAGAGGGCATTGCAACTTTTTGCAAACTTGAGTCAAATTTTGCAAATAGTTATGACTGAAAAAAACCCTTCAAGACTAATAATTTTCACAGTGAACTATTCTGGTGGTGAAGTGATTAGAATGGTGCTTGACTACTTCAGAAGAATGTGGGTGAAATAACCTCAAATTTTTGTTTTAAATTTGCAGTTTCTCTATAATCCTTTCTCTCCTCTCCAGGTGCTGGGGATATGTTGCATGCATACAGCGACATGCGGGAGGCGAATTATAAAAATTCAGATAAATATTTCCATGCTCGTGGGAATTATGATGCTGCCTAAAGAGGACCTGGTGGTAAATGGGCAGCAAAAGTTATTAGGTAATGGATTCTACTTGGATTATGAGTTAAAAGTTGGTAAAGAGCTATGCAATCAAATTACTATGAAGTACATCGTAATTCATAACTAGTTATTTTCCTATGTGAAGCAAGGACATTTTAATTTGACCTCTGAACTGGCTAAGTGTGAAGACTGTGCCTATTTTTGAGTTGTAAAGGAGGTTTCTGAGCTGACCTATTTAGATATATTCTCAGATCAGATCCCATTACTATGTACAGGGAGGCCGATATTTTCACTCTAGGGCTTTTAAAATTTAAATAATTGCAGAACCTCACTTTAATTTAGAACCAGTTCATATTGCCCTTGGTATTTCATCCAAAGAAACTATGATCATAGGTTCACTTGCAGTCTTCTAAGGAGGATTGTTTTAAAATGTTGATGTTGAACATGATGGCTGTGGTACAGAGGAGCTTATGAGGAGTCAGTATATCTTAATGGAGGCAAATAATGGGAAAGCGTTTCAATTCTCAACTACTGCAGTGATACACTTCTGGGATGACTCCTCTTATTCAGAAAAAGGCTAAGATTTGTGTCTGTGTTTGTGTATGACAAGGTAAGTAGGCTAACATCTTTTATTGGAATAACCTCTGTTGGTGAGGTGTTTGTGCATGTCCTCAATTTTTGGAAAATCAGTGATTAAAGTGTAGGGCAAAAGTGAAAAGTAAATAATTTAGTTATTGAGATTTAATTATAAGCTGTCTAAAATAACCTTTGTTTCCTCGTTCCAGTAATGCCAGGGAAAATTATTTTAAAATATTGCTGTTGAACGTGATGACTATGATACAAAGGAGCTTATGAGGAGTAGGTAGAACTTAGTGGAGGCAAGTAACGGGAAAGCTTTTTAATTCACAACTACTGCACTGATGCACTTCTGGGATGACTTCTGCTATTCACAGACAGGTTAAGATTTGTGTCTGTGTTTGTGTGAGACAAGGTAGCTGAGCTAATATCTTCTATTGGAACAACTTGTGTTGGTGAGGTATTTGTGCGGGTCCTCAATTTTATGGAAAAATAGATATTAAGCTGTGGGGGATAAGTGAAAAGTAAATGATTGTTATTGAGATTTGGTAATAAACTGTCTAAGATAATCTTTGTTTCCTCTTTCTAGTGATGCTAGGGAAGGTTGGCAGGGTGGCATTAGTGGCAGAGGAGCAGAAGACACACATCAAGACCAGGAAGCAAATGAATGGGGCAGAAGTGGAAAAGACCCAAACCACTACAGACCAAAGGGCCTTCCCTCGAAATACTAATGCAGTCTGTAATACTTTACAGTGGTTCAATTTTTCTACTAGCTGTGCAAAACCACAATGAATAAAATCTTAGCATTCTGAAGCTCTCAATGAATGAACAAACACCCTCAGCCACAAACACCCTAAGCAACGTTAGAAATAATAAAAAACAATATCGGATACAAATCTTCATGATTTAGGGACAAAGGTAACACTTCACTGCCCCAGGTTTGGAAGAAACTTCCAGATAATTTAATGATGGTCCTTTACTCAATTTCTTGCATATTCCTATGAAGCAGTGGACACTGGCCACTCTCAGAGACATGCTATTGAATTATTTGGATTCATTAATGTAATTCTTCTTTTTATTATTATCATCCCCATTTTACAGTCAGGGATCCAAGGCACAGAGATGTTAACTGACTTTCTTAACATCACAGGGGAGTCTACAGCAGAGCTAGGAATGGAGTCTAGTCCTCTAATTATAAGACCATCCTACCTGGCTAATTAGTTTGGGGAGTAAAAACCACCATACAAAGGTTTAGGTAGCATGGCAAACCCAGAAATTTTGGGGGCAGGTCAGGAGCAAAGTTAACATTTGAAATAAAAGGATGAAAACACATTTTCCATGGTGCTGGGAGTCTAGGTCCACTTTAATAAGCAGTAATGGTGCTTATGTTTTAAAAATATATATTTATTGTTGTCAGGTGGGTAGACCTCTGTTCCGTCTGAAGTCAGGCTAAAAAGGCTGGATCAGAGTCATCACTGGATGAAATTTCCCATTCTTGCCGAAGAGCAGGAGTGAGTGGAAACAGAACCAGACAGGGGTGGCAAAACTAAGTTCAGGACTAGTAAATGTACATTGATAAAAACTTGGAAACACTGTAGGGTTTAAAAGGCTCAATGCTCACAACTTGAAGTCAAAAAGAAAGTAAAGGAAAGGAGAAGCACAAAACCAAATCAAAATGAAACCAGTGTTTTCTGATTGTATGCATCCCAGTCTTTGGATAGTTACCAAGCAGCTGACACAGCCTCATTAGAGTTTTCTGGTAGTGCATTTAACCCTAGCACCTTCACTTGAAAACAAAGGAATCTTAAAAATGTCAAAATCATGTCGGCCTAACAGTCCTGAAGAAGAGTTCTGTGCAACTTGAAAGCTTGTGTCTTTCTCCAACAACATTTGGTCCAATAATAGACATTACCTCACCGACCTTGTGTCTCTAATAGCCAGGGAGCACTAAGTGCTACAACAACACTGTAATTAGCCCCTCGTCCCACTCTTGAACCAAAGTTCAAACAAATTTGCTGCATGCAGTGGGGGGGGTTCTTAGCATGACTCTGTTCAAATAATTTTTAAGGCCTTTCCTAAATTTTTAGGGTAAAAGTGCACAGTCAAAAGGTCTGAAATCTTAGACAATTTGTTGGAGGTAGGGGGCGCTGTGGGGCTAGTGAGGTGCTGTCTGTGGGGGCAGGGCTGCAGGGGGCGCTATGGGGTGTCTGAAGTGCTGTCTGTGGGAGGGCAGGGCTGCAGGGGGTACTGTGGGGGGTGAGGCGCTGTCTGTGGGAGGCAGGGCTGCAGGAGGCATGGGGCAGGTCAGGAGCTGTCTGTGGGAGCAGGGCTGCAGGGGCCCTCTGGGGCAACTGAGGCGCTGTCTGAGGGGGGCAGGGCTGCAGGGGGTGCTGTGGGGCGGCTGAGGCTCTGTCTGTGGGGGGCAGGGCTGCAGGGGGCGCTGTGGGGCGGCTGAGGGCTGTCTGAGGGGGCATGGCTGCAGGGGCGCTGTGGGGCGGCTGAGGCGCTGTCTGTGGGGGCAGGGCTGCAGGGGGTGCTGGTGGGGCGGCTGAGGCAACTGTCTGTGGGAGGCAGGGCTGCAGGGGGCGCTGTGGGGCGGCTGAGGCGCTCTCTGTGGGGAGCATGGCTGCAGGGGGCGCTGTGGGGCAGCTGTAGGCGCTGTCTGTGGGGCAGGGCTGCGAGGGCGCTGTTGGGGCGGCTAAGGCGCTGTCTGTGGGGCAGGCTGCCAGGGATGCTGTGGCGGCGCTGGAGCGCTGTGTGGGAGGCAGGGCTGCAGGGTGCTGTGGGGTGGCTGTGGCGCTGTGTTGGGAGGCAGGGCTGCAGGGGGCGCTGTGGCGCGGCTGTGGGCGCTGTGTGGGAGGCAGGGCTGCAGGGGGCGCTGTGGGGCGGCTGTGGCGCTGTCCGTGGGAGGCAGGGGCTGCAGGGGGCGCCTTGTGGCGCGCTGAGGCCGCTGTCCGTCTCTCTCTGTGGCTGGCTGGCCGGGCCGGTTGTTGGTGCCGCCCCAGGAGCCGTGCGGAAGCGGAGATCTGTGAGCCCCGCTGCAGGTGAGCTCGTGCGGCGGGAGCCGCCCTCGCGCGGAGCGATGCAGAAGCGGCTCTCCGTCCCGCCAGCAGCGTGAGGGCTGAGCCCCCCCCGGATGGGGGAGGGAGCAGCCTGTGACTCGCTCCGGGAGCCCCCCCCCGCTCCACTTCCTCGCCGGGCGATGGGCGGACTCGGCCTCTGGCCCGGCTCGCAGTGGCGGCGGGGGAGCCGGTGCCCCGCGCGGAGTGTGCGCTGTGCGGTCTGGGTGCAGGGGACGGGGCAAAGGGATCTGGCGTCCAACGGGGTGTGTGGGGTGGCGGAGCGGTGCCGTGGGAGGGGTGCCCCGGCCGGGTAGGGACCTGGGTTCAGGGGGAGAAGGTGGGCGGAAGGAGGAATCAGTGCTTGTGGCGCGAGGGAGTTCATGCCCTGGTGGGAAGGGGACACAGGTTGTGTTGCGGGAGACCACTAAGACCGGATAATCTTTTTGTTTGCGCCGGCGCCAAGCATATATGTGGGCCCCATGGGGCAAAGTGCAGGGGCAGTGTGGTCAGTGTGGAGAGTGAAGGGGCGGGCTGGGGGCAATGAGGGCACAGCGTGAGGAAGCAGCCCAGCAGGAGGGCTCTGGTTACCACACCTGCAGCTGCCAGGCGCACACCAGCCTGCCCAGTCCTGTGCTGCAGTCTGCCCTTCCCTTGAGGGCGGTCCGCCACCACACTGCCCCAGCCTGATGCCCCCCGCCCATAGACGCTCCCACTGCCCACCAGCTCTCTTGGTCCCACTGTCACAGGTGCACAGCACCCATATTTCTTTTAAAAATTCGTGCAATTATTATTAGTTAATAAATAAATGTAGCGGACTCCAACATGGCAGTGCGGGAGCACAGAACACTGGTTGCTATGTTGGTGGGAGATATCCTGCAGCCAGTAGCTTTTCTCTGTTAACTCTAGCGAATATGTCTGCGTCGTGGTAGGGAGGCACGGCCGTCTCGGGAAAAAGGAGGCCACTAAGCGCCATTAGGAAGGTGTTGAGGCGATAAACATCCAGTGTATACGGAACCCGCTATTGGTCGGTTTGGCTCGTCGTGGGGGGAGTTGAAGCGTATTTCGGGTCTCAATGATTACGAGAGACTTCGTCGGGGTGCTTGAAACTGGTTTCTTGGAGAACGTGATCCGAGATGCTGTTTACTTACACCGAGCATGCGAAGCGTGAAGGACTGTGACTGCTGCTGGGACGTTGTTCCATGCGTTGAAGCTCCAGGATCGTTACTCTGTCCGGTTTGGAGGTAAACTGGCCGTATTCTTCGCCTCCCCACTCCACTGAGACAGGGACTTGGCAGTGAGGCTGCACCCAACCTTGACACAGTGCAAGGGCCAGGGTTGCCCCAGAAACTCTCTGGGGCCTTGCCCCCCTGTGCCATATGCACCAGGTGTGGGTAAGCAGGATCCAAGTGCAGAGGGACTTAGTGTGGGGGTAAGAGAGTTCTCTGTGGGGCAATCTGGGTGCAGGCCGCTCAGTGGGAGAGCTGGATGTACAGAAGCTCATATGGGGGTTTGCAGGGGCAATGGGACTCTGCAGGGATCCAGGTGAAGGTGTTTGGGGCTCAGAAGGGGGGGTCTAGGTCCAGGGGAGATGGGGCTCATTTGAGTGAGGGTCAGATGATTCGGGCTCAGTGGGGAGGATGTGTGTGTGGGGGCTCATCAGATGGTGCAGAGGCAGGGGAGGTCGGGCTTGTCAGGGTGAGGGTTTGATTGGGCTGTTTAACAGGGGAGCCCCAGTTTCTGCCCAGGGGATGCTGCATGCTGGGCTCCAGTTTCCCCCATCTCCTCCTTTTCCCCATCCCATGCCCCTTTCCTACTGCTCCATCTCCTCCCCATCCCACCACCTTCCTTCCCCACTGCTTCTTTCCCCCTAAACCCAGCCAGCCCTGCCCTTCCCCACCATAGGCACTCAGTGTTGTACAGAAAACAGGATAGCTCTCAGCGCACAAAAGAGGAGCTCAACCAGCACTAGGACCCAGAAAGTGGCATCTTCTGAGCAGCACTCTCTTTTTTCAGCTGAGCAGCTCTGTGCTTGCAGAAGGTGGGGGAGGCAGTGCTATGTGACTGTGAGCCCCCACACCTCGCCTCTGTTTGGGGGTACTGCCCCCCAAACTAAGCCCATTCTCAGCAGCCATCCCCATCCCTTTGCTTCTCGGTCACTTTTGAAAGGTAAGCAAAGAAATCTCCAGAGGATCCGTTTTCATTCCCCCAGAACTACCCCACACAGAATCCCCATTGCCCTGTCCCTCCCCGCCCCCAACAGACCCTCCAGAGACCCACTCCCCCATGCCCTTCCTGCCCCCCAGCCACACTCACCGGCCTGCTGACAGTGACTATGTCCATGCATGGGCTGAGCCTGCAGCAGTGCTGGGGCCGGTCAGGGATCCCTCTGGCCCCTCGGAAGCAGCACAACCGGCCAGGATAGAGCATGAGTCCGGCCTTCCCTGGCCAGGCTCCCTCAGGACCCACATGCCTGGAAGGGCTCAGTAGGGCCGTCCCTAGACATCCCTAGGCCTCGACAGGGGGAAGCTGCACCAAAGTCTGTGGGGGGCAGGAGCAGGCTTGGGGAGCAGGAAGGAAACTGCCCCTAGCACGAGCTGGCAGAGCAGGCTGTGGCCAGGTCACTCCATTTCCTGCTGCCCTGTGAGTGCAGGGCGCACCTGACCCCTGCTGCAGCCCCTCGGGGAAGGGGTGGAGTGGGAACAGGACTGGGGCGGAGCAGGTATAGGTAGAGGCAGGGTGGGGGCAGCTTTTATGGCCGGCTCAGCTGTCCAGGGGATCAGGTTGGCCGCTAGAGGCTGGAGCAGCAATTCCGGACACTGGGACCCCTTCTGAATGTGGGCCCAGGCGCCGTGGAGCCACTGCTGCCATGGTAAACCCAGTACTGGGACCTCTCCATGGTTTGATGGGGACAGGCGTGCTGCCAGCTCTTGCCTGGAGTCACTCCCCACTCATGTTTGTTTATAGAGAAGCAGGATTGCTGGAAAGCTTCTAGTCCGGAGATCATGCTGGATTTCTGGAAAATGGACCGGAATTCTTCACCCCCTTCTAGTGATACTGAGGACGAGCAGGCTGCAGGGGATTCCATTGGGAACACAGTCTACAGCAAGCATTGGCTGTTCAGTATCCTTACAAAACTGATTGAGGTGCGTGATAAGTACCATTCATCAGTCTCAGAAGACTGGGGGACACTTAGGTACTGAGCTCTTTCTGTGTTAACAGTTGGCCTGCAGGTTAAATAATGCGTGTTGTAACACGGAGAGAAAGTGACCTCAGTGAATAACCAGGAATAAGATTGCTCACTATCATAAGGAAGGGCGAAGAGCTATTTAATCTAAAGGACAACTTTGGTGCAAGAATAAACGGATGTAAACTGCTCAGGAACAAATTCAGGTGGGAAATTAGAAAAATGTTTCTAGTCATTAGAGGAGTGGAAACAGCATCCCAATAGGAGTTGTGGGGCAACCAACTCACTTAGTTTTATAAGAGCACTGGAGAAATTTATGAGTGTAATTTATGAGTACGTATGACAAGGTTGATTGTGATGTAGGGGGTCAAGGCTTAAGAGCTCTGGGGTTCACTTCTGGTTTATGTCTCATGTTCCTAAAAGCTCATGTGTCATGGTTTTAGTCAGCCACTGGTGGGGGTTAGGAAGGTATTTCCTGGCCCCCAATGTATTCTGTGTGTGTGTGTTCTTTTTTTTTTATTTCCTTCCTTTAAAGCATCAGGGATGGCCAGGGCTGGAGATAGGACATTGGATGGGGAGGGCCAGTACTCTAAGTTGGCACTAAACGTTCTTTCTATCAGGTGCGTGGCTGGTTGGTTCCTGCTCACGTGCTCAAGCTCTAATCAATTGCTATATGTGGGGTGAGAAAGGAATTTTCCCCCAGTTTAGCTTGGCAGTGGCCTTGGGGGATTTTTCCTTCCTCAGCAGCATGTGGATACGGGTTTATCTAGGTATAATCTCACTTAATCAATTATTTCCCTGCCGTTGCGGGAGCCTAGGGCACTGGTGCACCTCAGTTTGTGGCACATAATAGTCTAGTCTGCTGTGGGCTGTAAAATTTTTGTCTAATTTTGATGCTTCGATTTAGTGTCGAGATGCTGGGTGGTGATGGTGGCCTATGATATATAGGAGGTCAGACTGGATGATCTGGCTGTCCCTTCTGGCTTAAACTGTGTGACTGTGACTTGTTTTCACTACAGCTTTAGTTATTTAAAGTTCACTAGACATCTCTGATATCGTTGTATGATTTGATAACTTTAATGTAG
>NC_133772.1:45653964-45661832 GCF_003597395.2 Chelonoidis abingdonii
CATGCATCTGGTGTACAATCTAGAATGATCGAAAAGTATTTTGCAGCACGAGCAGATGCTAGGATTTTTTGTTTGATGGCACTGGATAGAAGCTGAATAAGCTCATTCTGTATGTCTTTCCCTAGGTAATGTACATGCATCTCCTGATCCTTAATCCTGCGAAGATGCTCATCCATAAGCGGGTCAAACAAAGAGAGATATTCAACAAATTTGAGGAAGTTCTCATTATCAGAAGTGTGCAGTTTGTCATGTGTTCCCCAAAAGGCCAGGTTTTGCATACCAAGAACTCTGACCAAAGCAATCAGACGTTTTAGTATTTGCTGCCAATACTTTTCTTCTTGCTTAATCAAGCACAAACGTTCTTCATCAATTGTTCTCTTGTATTTCAATCGCAGTTCAAGTTCCTTCCATGTTTGAACATTTGTCAAATGTTCACTGCTTTTCTCGTGCTGTGAAAGAATTTCAGACATGTTCTTCCAGTCTCTTGAGCCTTTTTCAGAAAGAGGTGATGTGCCAATAGTACTACTGCCAAACAACTTGCAGCAGAAACAAAAGACAGAATCACTTGATGTGGAATACTGCAGCCACTGACGGTGCATTTCTTCTCCATTGACAAGTCTACGTTTGTAATGAATTGTCGAGAATTTTCTTTGCTTACTAGCTTTGGGAAAATCGAACTGCTGAACTTGTTCCGGCCCATGTTCCACCAGAATTTGTCGGACTTGATCATCACATTTGGCCCAAGTAGCAGGATCACTAAAGCTCAAATTCAAACGAGTGACATTTTTGCTTTCACGGTCTTCCAAGTTTTGATCCTCCCATGGCTCATTTGATTCATCTTCAATATTCAGAGTATGTTCTTCAAACTCTTCTTTAACTTGTGAAACTCCCATCCCCACCTCTATCTCTGCTTGATCCTTTGGCATTGAACTACCTTCATCTCTGGCCAGTGGATGGAGATATTTCAGAAACAAACCTTCTTGCTTTTTTTCTTCATTTTGCTTATCAGCCTTCCGCTTACGAATTTGTGCCCCAGACAATTTTTTTTTATCTGCCATGAGGCTGCATCAACGGAAAACGAAAAAAAAATGAAATTTTATACCTATCAGTTCTTTTTCATGTTCACTATTAAAAGTAAAGGATAGAGAATACATGTCACTTACTATAAGTCACTATTTGAATTTCATCAACTGTTTGATGTAAATATTGATTAAGAAATCAAGATGACTTTCCCTTAAAATTAAGCAATGTTGACTGTAATCAGAAATACATCCTTTTTAGTCATGTATACTTCCTTACTTCCTTCACTCTTCCATATCAAAATCTGACTGGGAGTGCTGCAGAACCCATTCTGTCCAACCAGCCATGCACCTCTGAATGATTAAAAACATCAAATGGTACAAGCTCAATTTGAATGAAAAGTTCCGTATTCTAACTAAATAGGTCATACACTCTCAAATGGTTGCCAAGTGCTCTCTGCGGTGGTATGCTCATCTGCTCTAAATGCCTACTAACTTCCCTGTGAGAATAATCTTTGACTTTGATCCAATGAAAGCAGGATGGAAACCCCGCCCCTCCCCCCGAAGACCTAGGACATGATGACTGGATGACATAAATAGACACCTGTCCCTCACAGGCCAATTTTGTTCAGCAGTGGGAATCTCTGAGCCCTTTAAATCCTGGCCCCAGCCCAGCCACCGAAGCTGCGGGCAGGATTTAAAGGGATCGGAGCTACCCGCCGTTACAGGGAGCCCAGAGCCCTTTTAATCCCGACCGTAGAAGCCGGTGCAGTCTGGCACGGCGTACTGGCTCTTGCTGGTATGTAGGACCGGACTGGACCGCCTTACTTTCACTTCTGGTGGAGGCTGGGCCAAAACCCTGCTGTTGTGCCCGTCGCCGGGCTTGTGCCATGTGAGCGCTAAGCTGCGGAGTCATGCCCAGCTGCCGGCGCTTCCGCTGGCAATGATAATAATTGCATGGAGCGGCTGCTGCACTGGAAGAAGGAGTCTGAGCCGCATGTGTCAGTGCACCGCCGGCAGCCCAGCCCAGGAACGCTGTAAAAAAAAATTGGGGCACCACTTTTTGGCACTCCAGACAACTGCCTAGTTTGCCTTAACGCAGCACCGGCCCTGGGGCATCCCAAAGGTTTCCTTTATTCATGGACAGTTTTTGAGATGGTTCACCCAATTCCTCACCTGTGCACACAGCTCTCAGGAGCACTTTTTTTCAGAGCCATAGAGGTCTGAGACCCACGGCTGTTCCCCTCAATCCAGCTGCGAGATCACATCAGGTTTGGAAAATGGAAACCCTGGGAACGCAAAGAAAACAAGGGAGGTCCATGGAATTTGTGGGATACTTGTCACAAGGAATATTCCATGGTTTTAACCCCAGCTCATTTTTAAGACATAACACCCCAAGGCAGGCTTCCTTGGCTCAAAGTGGCAGGAGAGTTATTATTCTTATAAATCATATTCATGACCTTAATGCCCAAGAGCCAACTAACTGTGGGCCCCTGTTGTGCTAGGCACAGCACAAACCCAGAATAGTAGATGGCCCATGCCCTGAAGAATTTACAATCTAAATAGACAAGACAGTCACAGATGGGGGAAGAGGTGAAACCCACCAGCAGAGTGAACTATGTGAAGGCAGAGGGACAGATCTGATGAACACAGGTATAGATCTTGAGACTATTGTATTTAATGTTATGACTAGGGCCAGTGTTTTCCGGAAATTGCTGCTGTTACTGCATTTCCCCCTGAAATTACTCTTCATTTCTGGAATCACTGTTCATATCCAGAATAGCTGATCAGAGGGTGGGTGGGGATGCAGGGTCACAAACCCCAGATTTCTGCCTGGAGACACCTGACTCCTTCCCAGGGCACAAAGCAGAGGTTGGGGGCTGGCTGCTTTTGAGACTTGCTGCCAATTTCTTCCCTCCTCATACAAGTCTGAACTCAGAAAAAATATTCTGGAGCTTCCCTTTGGGACGCTGGGCACCCTCATCATGCTGCAGAGCAGATGGCGCTCACACCTGCTCTTGACTGCGTCAACAGCACCTCTCCCTTGCTCATCACCCCTCCACACAGCTGGTTCATGTCCCATCTCCCCAGCACACAGCAGGCTCTAGGCTCTCAATGCCCAGTGTCTGGGACCCACCTTCCCCACACAGCTGGCTCCAGCTGGGTCCTGTCCCCTCCATGCACTTTCGGGCTTGTAAAGGATATATATTGCTACACGCTTGTCATTACTCTGTTTTGTTGCCAGCAACACTGGCCCTATTATGACATGTTATTCTGTATCTTGAGCCAGCCTCTTAGCAATGAATACGTCACAGACTGTGATGCTGAAATGGGCCAGATGATACTGGCGAGGTTGAGGGATGGGTTTCCTGTATGCAATCTGGTGTCACTAAGGCTGGATCACAAGGCTGGTTATACAGAACTCCATCTTCTGAAGCTTTGGCCCCACACAGAAAGGGCCAGTGATGGATTTTACCTCTTTCAGGAGACTGAAGAAGACAGACAGACTTTTTGGGGAGAAACAGCTGAGTTTGAGCTGACTGAGGGGGGTCTTTTGGGGCTACAAACTGCCATGACCTGATAACCCAGATGTAAGCTTTTAAAGAAGATTTTTTAATACACTTTGGAAATGATCGGGGATTCCCACGAGGGCTGATGGTAAATATGCATTTTGATGCTTTTCTTGCTTTATATCTTTTCCCTATAAGGCACAATGACACTGTCATGGATCCACAGGATCTCTGCAATGCCCTGGCTTTTAAACAGTCCTTGGAAGGTGGCCCTTGAGTGCACTACACCCCCAAGGACTTCCACTCCTCCACAAGGATAAGCCATGTAGCTCCAACACCTGAGACTGAGCCTCTGGTTTCAACACTCCTATGTCAATCTGTTGTAGTAAGAGGAGGCCCTAAGATATAAACCTTGCTATCAAAGGGCCCGGTATGAGGCCTGAGGTAAAGTAACGGTCAAGACTTTGCTAACATAAAAGCAAAAGTTAAGCTGTGAGCCAGAGGCAGGCCCTGCTCACAGAAGCTGGCAAGGAAAGGCTGATACTGCAAAAGAGACATACCTAAAAGGTGCTGAACACTAGATATCAGAACATTTGCATACTTGTACTCTCCACACAGATATAAGGAACAGGCTGAGCCACCCCAATGACAGGGCCAAAAGGGTAATATGATGGATAGAGTTGTTTTGTTCCAACCAACATGTACATGGTGAGAGGCGTCACACCTTACTGCGTAGAGGGGTTGCACCTTGCTACATAGAGGGTTGCACCTCAATATGTCAGGAGTGATGTGTAACTTGTTTGTACCTGTGTATAAGAATGCATCCCTGGGGCGGTGTCTTTGTCCAGTCGAGGGGGCAGTGGAAAGTCCCGCCACTGATTGAGCTGAGTCCATTGCCAGGGGGCACATACTCGTAGTATGTCCTATAGAGTAAAAATCTAGAGGGAACTATTATTGTGCTTCGTTTCACAATAAACCTGGCCGAAGTGCCTTCGTACCTTACTAAACTCTTTGGTCATTGGGGGTTCTCTTCGGGTCTGCTGTGTCAGCTATCTTCGAAGTGCTCGGACAGCACCAGAGGCAACACACGCAAGCAGCCGAGTGATATCAACATTGAACAGAGCAGAGCACCACAACGGGTAGCATCTGACAACACCTGTGATCTCTGCCAGCAGGTCCAGCTGAACGACACTCCTGTTCAGAGACTGTTCCTCATTCATGCTTTGATGCACCTCAGCAAGTTTTTGCTGTGACACTGGGCAGACTTTTAAAACAGAGCAGGGTTTATTAGTTAATGGAAACACAGCACTGAAAGTCTTTAGATTAGGATAGAGAAGCAAAGAAGACAATATAGTCCATACTAGCCAATGCCCTTGAGCCACGCTGCTGTAGAAAACAGTTTGGTTTCCTTTCACTGTATCTGTCCATTTGTCTTCGCTCTGGCAGAGCTCCCTGCACCTGTGAGCCCAGTTCTTCCTGCTCCCAAAAACACAATGAGTCCACGTATGCTTCACTCAGCCAAGGAGATCATCCCTGGCCAGGTGACAATTATTCCCGTGTCACTCTCGGGTATTCCATTGATGTAGGTTAGTCCCAGCCAGTCGTTAATGACCCATTCTTATCACCCCATGACAGCTATGTGACGAAACAACTCATATCTCCTGCTCTTTCTAATCATAGCAGTACCAATCAGAGCAGGAAACTGAGGTGTGTATTGGCATCATACAAGTATCACCAAAATTCCCACCTCTATCACACACACACTGCTCACAGCCCTTGGTGAGAAAGCAAAGCACAGGAACTGGAGGTTAGTTAAGTGAACATAGTGTAGGAGAAGCTGCAATCCTCAAACCTGGTCAAAAAGGAGAGACATGTGGGTCCCTACCCACAGAGAGGGGCTGGCTAGAGACCTGATACCGAGAGGCCATTCCTTGAGCAGACCATGGAGGAAGGACAAAGGCTTCACTACCCCAGAACTGTGACATCACAAAAGCACATGTTGGGGAATTTGGAAATCTAGTGATTCAAGTGTAATGGGAGGGAGAATTAAACTCCCCCAGTGTGTGGAGAAGGTTGGGGAATTAAACACTAAAATTCAGGAGCAAAAGCCTCTAATTCTTCCGGAAAAGGAGAATGTAAGAAACAAGAACTGGGACACACAACCTCAGGAGGGACAGGCTCGAAGATCCAAGGAGCCGGGGGAAAACAGCTTGTGGCTGCTGCAGATGGGGAAGGGGGCCAAGAGTCTCTCCAGACTCTCACACCTGTTGACACCGACCTGATTTTATGATTAGGACTAGTCTCACATCTTGTGGGCAATTTTATACTCACTAGAGATAAAATGTCATTATCAGAGAATTTGTTTATTAGCTGGAACATGCATGGAGGGGCAAGGAGTGAACACAGATAAATGGGTTATGAAGTTTGCTACAGTTAAGGGCCTTATAATTAGGTGGCAGGTTCTGTGGGAATAGTTATGCTGAAGTCTGGATTTACCAGAATAGGCCTAGGAGCGAATCCCAGGTCAGATATTTTGCACCTCATTTTTGAGAGACTAACGAGGACCACAAACAGGTGCAACACGCCACAGGATTCTGAAAGAAGAAGTTTGGGGTGGGCTTAAGCAGTTAGGTTGCTATTCAGTATTCTCAGCAGTTGGGGCTCATTCATATATTGGAATTATTAATAAATAAGTGATGTAAATCATGAGTATTAATGCTTGATGCTTAATTATGGACTTTCCAAAGGCCACATATGGGTTGGGGCAGCTATTGACATTATTGTAGTCAGAGTAAAGGAGCAGGTATAGTATTACAATAAAGAAGTGGATAAAATACCTCTCCTAGTTACCATTTTTTTGTCAAGTCCCCGAAACAGCGTAAACTGGAGCAGGGCCTCCCTTCTAATGGCCTCCCTTACCCCTCGATCTCTGTTTCCAATGGTGTCCATAACTAGTAAGTATGCACAGTGCAAGACCCTCTTTACTCTACTTATCTTAGACTGATCGTTACGTGTATTGATCCTTGCCTACGATTTCAATTATAACTGTCTGTATTAAATCACATTTCTGTGTGTTTCACCAAATTTCATCTTCACAATTCACTTTGAGTAGCCATGTACAAGGGCAAGTTGTACCCCAATACGTAATCTCATAGGTGTAAAAATTGTACAGGCTACACCACCACCCTGTGACATTATCATCAAAGTGCCCATTTGTGCCTGGGCAGGGGCCCTGCAATGGGAGGGAGGAATGCAGCAAGGACTCAGGATCAGTGGCCGGGTCGCTATGCACAGAGAATGGGAGGGGGTAATGAGTGGGAGAGAGAGGTCAAGAGTTAAAATAACAGTTGAGGAAAAAACGTAAAATGAAGTGAAACTGAACAGAAATAAAACTGGAGTGTAGGCTCTAAAGCAGGGGTCGGCAACCTTTCAGAAACGGTGTGCCAAGTCTTCATTTATTCACTCTGATCTAAGGTTTTGCGTGCCAGTCATACTTTTTAATGTTTTTAGAAGGCCTCTTTCTAGAAGTCTATAATATATAACTAACCAATTGCTGTATATAAAGTAAATAAGGTTTTTAAAATGTTTAAGAAGCTTCATTTAAAATTAAATTAAAATGCAGAGCCCACCCTGAACCAGTGGCCAGGACTTGGGCAGTGTGAGTGCCACTGAAAATCAGCTCGCGTGCCGCCTTCAGCACAAGTGCCAGAGGTTGCCTACCCCTGCTCTAAAGCAACAATGCTTGGTAGGGATTTAGGGTTAAAGGTCTGGGATCCCCCACAGCCCTAGATCCCCAAACCTCTCCTCCCTCCCACTGACCCACCCAGCCCACCTCCTGGGTGCCCTTCCTCCATACTCCCCTTCAATTCTTCCCATTACTCTCAGCCAGCACCACCTCCCGGCACCTTGGGAGCTTCTTGTGTTCCCTCCTCATCTCTCACTATCTCATCCCTCCCTGCTGCTTCTTAGCTCTAATCCTGCACACATCCTCCCTATAGCTGGGCATCCCAGAATTATCTACTCCCCCCTTCTCCTCCCCTCCCATGGCTCCGTTCTCCCTTCATCCGTGGAGTCCTGAATGGCAACATTATACACTCTCGTATCAAAAGAGGAGCTCATCTGACTGTCACACAAGCCATGTATGAGTCATACACCTATTTACTCCATTTAGAATTCTACAGGTGGCATATTTTCCTCTTAAAATGAGGAAGGCATAAAAACTGTAGTTATTAATGTATCCAATAAGGATACATTAAATGCCATTTTAAAATGACTGATGACACCAAAAAGGCACATGTCCAAAAATTATACTAGTGAATGGGAGATAAGGCAAAAAAAT
>NC_133772.1:45663282-45665635 GCF_003597395.2 Chelonoidis abingdonii
GAGAGGGCTGAAAGAGCACTTTAGTCTTCTTGATATTAAGAGTGAGGCCAAAACATACGTAAGCATCAGCAAACATATTCAAGATAGTTCAAAGATCTTTCTCAGAGTGGGCAAAGATTGCATTGTCATCAGCCTGCTGAAGTTCCTTACTCTTGGCTTTCAGCCTGCTAAGTCTGAAAAGCTTTCCATCCATTCTGTAAGTGATTTCAATGCCAGCGGTAAAGTTTCCAGCAATTAGGTAAAGAGTAGCAGCAGTAAAAACCACAAACGTGGTTGGAGCAATGATACAGCCCTGTTTGACTCCTGTTTGTACTTAGAAAGGTTCTCTCTGAGAGCCAATGCTGCTCAGAACAGTCGCTTTCATCTTATCATGAAGCAATTTTAGGACATTTATCAGGACAATCAATCTTAGAAAGTACAGTCCAGAGGGCACGCAATTCACTGAGTCAAAAGCTTTAGTTAGATCAATAAAAGCCATCTACAGTGGTTGGTTTTACTCTCGACACTTTTCTTGAAGCTGGCGTGCTGTGAAGACCATATCAGCAGTTCCACGACTTGGTCGGAAACTACACTGGTCAAATCCCAAAAGAGGTGTAGTTGCGATAATGCCTAAGTTAATATTCTTTTTTAAACATTGTTTAACAGAAGAATAAAATACAAAAAATCCCAACTGTCAAATAGTATACATGAAAGAACCAGAACATTTGGACTCCTCTGGAGGTAAGCTGGATGCAGGGTGTTCTTAAGACTCTAGAAGACGTGTTAATACTCTGACTTCTGTTTTAGCCGTAATTAGATTGTATTACATCATGGGATTTCACAAACAGGGCAGTCATGGGTTTAACTGGAGGAATTATCCTGCAAGTGTGAGGACAGCACTTTATTCTGATGCTTTGTCATCCTTTTCTGGACAAATTGGAAAGACTTTCATGATTTGTGACTGAAACTGTGCCTTTCCTCATTAGATACCCTAATCATCTGTCTTACTGGAATGCCCAGGCTCACTTCCAAGTTTCCACAGTAAGCCTAGCCTTTTGGATATCCTCTGAGAGAGGCTAGGCCCAAAAGATAAGACAACCCTTGTTCTGAGGTGAAAGTAAGCTGGTATGGCATACTGTCAAGGACCGCTATGCCATACCAGACCAGCTTCCTCAGGCGGCATTTTAAAGGGCCTGGGGCTCCCAGCAGCGGCTGGAGTCCTGGGCCCTTTAAATGGCCCCCGAGCCCTGGGGCTCCCAGCTACTTCTGCAGTTGGTATCTCTGGCAGTGATTTAAAGGGCCCCGGGCTCCTAGCCGCCACTACTGCAGCCAGAGCCCAGGGCCCTTTAAATCTTGATTTAAAAGACCTAGTGCTCTAAAAGCGCCGTCTCTTCTGGTTGAGGCCTTGCTCCTGCTCGGGACTCGGCGTACCGGTAAGTCCTTTAAGTTACTTTCACCCCTGACCCTACTGAGAATCAATAGAATTAGGTTCTACGAGTGAGTGCTGTGGCCTTTGATCTATCGCTTCCCTATGCCTCAGTTTCTCTATCTGTAAACTGAAGATACTTACCTGCCTATGTAAAACGCTTGGAGATCTGTGGATGAAAAAGACTGTATATATGCAAGGGGTTCATGCACCTTGCAGCTGGTGCATGTGATGTCAGTGTCAAGTGTGTTTCCTGCACAAACACCATTTAAAAAACTCCAGTAGGAGCAATAAAGATTCTACCTTCAAACAGGCCAGGGCTTTATAAAGCCGCGCACAAGCGACCAGGGGCTGCTAACAGGGAGTTTCGCAAGGGAGTTCTCCAGGTGAAGGAGGAGCAAATACAGCATCTGTGGGTAAGTGACTGTCTGCAGTGTGTGTGTGTGTGTTTGGGGGTTACTTGCTGTGTGCTGAGCTTGTGTTTGTCAGTCTGTTTGTTTGTGTGGTTGTTTGAAGGACTGTGTGCTGTAGCTGGCAGTTCGAGGCTGAGCTACAAAGGAAGGTTTGAAAGCTAGAAGCCTCTGGTAATTGGCTGAGCCTTAACCAGTGGGCGGGGCATTCACTCAGGCCAGGGCTTTATAAAGCCGTGCACAAGCGACCAGGGAGCTGTGCGAACGGGCTGCTAACAGGGAGTTTCGCAAGGGAGTTCTCCAGGTGAAGGAGGAGCAAATACAGCATCTGTGGGAGCAGAGCAGACAGGGAGCTGCAGACAGGGGAGTTTGAGGGGGAGTTCGACAGAGGGAGGCTTACGATGGTTAGGAGGATCCGCAACACCTGTGCCAGCACTGCTTCTGTCTCCTCCACCTGTGCCTGTAGCCAGACAGAGCACCAGAGCATGGATGCTTCTACCCAGATTCTGGTGTGGTTTTGCAAAGACTGTAACTTGCA
>NC_133772.1:45666985-45674613 GCF_003597395.2 Chelonoidis abingdonii
TTACCGTGGGAACTCAAGGACAGTGGAAAAACAACCTGATAGAGAGTTGAGTGTTTTTCAAAGGGACACTATTAATGTGCCAAAGCAAGCTATTCCGAATGCCGGTAAGTCAAGATAGAAAATGTGCAAAAGTCCACCTTGACTTAACCACTTGAGATCTTGCTATGCACTATACCCAATAATAATAGGTCAATGAAAAATGCCGAAAACTGGTGCAGATTACAAAGATGAATATAGGCAAATAATTACAGGATGCAGGCGCGCCAAGATTAGAAAGCAAAGGCCACAAAATTGAGCTCAACACTATGCTCTGCCGCGAATAAGCGAAACAATTAAGACTTTTTACTCAATACATTAAGCAAGCCAGAGGAAGGAACCAAGACAGGCGCGAGCCCCACACTGCCTCAGTTGAGGCAGGGAGAACAGTACCTAAAACAGGACCTTGGAATTGCCAGAGCATGCTTACATGACTTCTATGTTTCGCTTCACTGGAGAGTCTGAAGGAATGTCTAATAAGGTGATGTATATATGGAAGTTGTGTAAGTTTACGAAGATAAAATAAAAAAGAGCAATTAAATCACTTAGAAAGCTTGATTGCCTTGCAGTCACCAGGCCCATGATGAAATGCCATCCTAGAATACTCAGCTGCATGTTAAATAGAGTGAGGATCTGCGCCTCTAGCTTTATCTTGGAAAGTCATGGGAGACGGGGAGACGATTCAGCGTCCTGGACAGGGCAAATAGTGTCCAATCTATAATAGGGAAATAAAACAACTCAGGAACTACTAGACCACGTAGCTTTAACTTCGTGGCCGGAGTAATGGAGCAAGTAATAAAGAAAATCATCTGCACATCTTGCGAATGCCGTTCGAGTAACGAGATAGAATAGCCACAGCCATGGATTTGTTAAGCAACAATCGTGTTAAACCAATCTGATCACTTTCTTTGATGCGCATAACGAGTTCTGTGATAGTGAGAAGCGGCGGATAGCTGATATACCTAGACTTTAAGAATAAGGCACATTCTTGCATACGTACTCACTGATATCTCTATATGATAAACTAGGCAAATCAATTTGAGATAGAGCGCATACTCCTAGGTGGTGACCGCGTAACTTGCTGCGTATACCATACTCAGCAGAGCTTAGTTATTAATTAGTCGCTCCCAATCCCTGCCTGGAAGAGGTGATAACAAGTGGCGGCCTCCGCCAGGGCGTCCTGTTACGCGGACCGCTCTGTTCAATATCTTATTCAACGACTTCGATAATGTTGGCATAGAAAGTATGCTATTAGTTTGCAGCGATCCAAACTTGGAGTATTGCACTGCCTTGAGAGCGACAACGTCAAAATTTCAACATGAATCTCGACAAATTGGAGAAATGGTCTGCAGGTAAACCGATGAAGTTCAATAAATTACACAATTGCAAAGTTGCCTCCACTTAGAAAGGAACAATCATGTTCACACATCACGAATGGAACGTTGCGAACTGTCTAGAAGCGAGGTATTGACAGAAAGAAGATTCTAGGGGTCATTAGTGACCACTCAAGCACTAACTATGAGTCAACAGTGTGATACTTTCCTCTATTATTGGTGCCAAAAAGCAAACGTGTATCTGGCATGCATACGGTGTGTTGTAACAAGACACGAGAAGTCATTTCTTTCACGCCCTACTCTGACCGCTGGATCAGGTCCTCAACTGGAGATATTGTGTGCAGTTCTGGCCACCGCATTCAAAGAAGATGGTGGAAGATATATTGCGAGAGGCCACGAAGTACGAGAAACATGAATGACTTAAAGATCTTGAGGAAACCATGACCTATGAAGGAAGGCTTGAAAGAATGCGCCTTCATTTTAGATTTGGAAGCTAGAGACTGAGATGGGACATGATACGCAGTTTTCAGGTATCATAAAAGGCGTGTCATCAGGGAGAAAACTTGTTACCCTAGCCTCTAATGAATGCAACGAAGACAGCATTGGGCTATTAAACCTGCAGCAAGGCAGCATTTAGGTTTGAACATAGGATAAAAGTTCCTAACTGTCGGGTATGGTTGCGACCTTAGCGAATAAATTTTGCCTAGGGAGGTTTGTGGAATCTCATCTCTGGAGATATTCGCAGAAGTAGGTTAGATAAATGTCTATCAGGGATGGTCTAGACAGTATTTGGTCCTGCCATGAGGGCAGGGGACTGGACTCGATGACCTCTCGAGGTCCCTTCCAGTCCTAGAGTCTATGAATCTATGAATCTGTGCTGAAGTCAGGAAATAACAACGTTAAAATAGAATGTGCAGCCTTAACACTGCTTATGTGCACATATGCATCACTATACCGCCCTCAAATACTAGGTTGAACTTTGATAATACTATATATTATGCCATTTTTTCTGTTGGCTGTAGACACTTGTATGATACTTACATCGCTGTGTACAATTAGTAAGACACACGTGCAGTTTGTGAAAATATTTTATGGACAAGATGTACAGTAAATAAGGCTGGGGTCCTACCTCACTCTCTGCAGCTCTTACAAGGTTATAGAAAAAATTGCATTATTTGAGAGTGTTTTTAACTGCATGATTATATACATTGTAATGTAAATGCTTGCCTTTGTGAACTTAAGAACTTTATAAAATTATGGAATTAAAGCTTTTAAAAGAAAAAAAATCATATTCTGTAAGAACAACCCTGAATTTCACTGAATTACGCATATTACTGAATTGACAACTGTATACATGGAACAGATGAAGTTTTAACACTGAGGAATATTAAAGGGATATTTGTATGAAATTGTAAATTATCAGCACCCTGCTTCATACTGCTTGCACTTTAACTGTGCAGATCCTAAGGCAGTTGGCTGGCATACTGTCTTGCAAAGTTAGCCACAGCCGCACACTCTTTCTTCCCTTAGGAAATCAGTTAAAAAGGGCCAAAAAATCATACCAATCAGTGTTTAAAGATAAGGTGAGATTCTTAAACCCTCATGCCTGCCAAATCCAAAGTGTTGTTACAAGGAAGTTCATTTTTTCTTACCAAATGTTAATTGTTTATCTCCAGTCATTTTGCCCTTCAAGCTATTTTGTTATAATAGGACAAAATGTACTGAATGGATTTTGTTTCAAATTTAAAAAAAATTAAAATGTTTCCCTTTGGGTGGATACCAGACCTGTAAAATGCTAATCAGCATAACAACTGTTGGGTTATGTCCATTTTGTATGTTTTGTATAATTTTTAGGAGAATATACTCAGTTAACTTTCTATCCATTGTGAGAATTTCTGAAAGGACGAGGTGGAGGATTAGGTATTTAATATGTCTTCAGTCACATGTCCTATTGTGCTACTTCAATAATATATAAAATTTCCATTGCTGAGAAATCGCTTGTGACCTTTACATAGAATCTCAAGTTACAGATGGTGGTGAAGGAAATAAAATAGCCATAAATAATTGACAAGAACAAACTATGACATCTGGAACAAGCAGGAAGAAATTTGATACCTTCAGGGAAGAAGGTGAAGAAGCCCACCATTGAGAAAGTTCAAAGCGAGATTGATCAAGAGAGCGTTCAATAAGAACAATACAGCTACTGTCTGTTGTCTTTACAAGTCATGGAATTATGTGTGGGACTGATTTAGCACTGTTTTATAACACCTTTCCAATCATGATGACTCTGTTCAGATTACATTCCCAGAAGAACCACACTGAACATTTACAAGAACTGCATTTTAGTTTACAAACTTTAAAGGGTAAAGTGATTGTTCACATCCATTCGAATTAGGTGTGTGCGCATCGCATTCACGGATGTCGGAAAATTTTTCCCTTAGCAGCTCCCGTCGGGTCAGCAGGGCAGCCCGCTAGAATGTCGCCCTTATGATGGTGTGTATAGTACCTTGTGAGCCCGACCCCTTTCAGTTCCTTTTTACCATCCGTGACAGCATTGGAAAGTTCTTTCTCGCTCGCGAGTGATCCCTTAGCTTTTCAGTCTTCTAGTTAGAGTTGTTGTTAGATAGTTATCAGATACTTAAATACTATTGTATTCAGGTGTCTGGAAGCTAGTTTCAGCACCAGCCTTGGGCTGCGGGGCATGCCACAAACCCAGAGTTTCAAACCTTGCACCACGTGCCTCAAGTCTATGCCTAATAGTGACCCCCACGACTCCTGTCTCCGGTGTCCTGGAGAGGCTCATCAGGCAGAGTGCTGCAAAATCTGCAAGGCCTTCAAACCTTAAGTAGTTGCTCATGGAGGCCATGCTATCACCACCTACCCCAGACTGCCTGGCACCAGGCCAGGCTTCCTCGGTGTGACATCCCCCGACATTGGTGCGTGATACGGCACTGCCCAGGCACCGTAAATTGCTGGCACCGAGGCGGGGCAACCAACATCAGCACCGATCGAACTCTCCATCACCGACTAAGTGTCACAAGAAGGGGTAAAGAGGGCACTCTCCCCAAAGAGCTACCATGACACCTAGAGAGGCTCCCAGCACGCAAAGACAGGTTGCAGGCCCGAGCCAAGAACTGGTACTGTCAACTCCAGTGCCACAGGCCCCAATGAGTCTGGTACCCAATGATTTCAGTGCTGATGAATATCTGGAGGAGGCTCTGGAACACCCCTCCATGCCTGACACTTTTGAGGCAGTAAGAGACAGGGGGAGGGATAGCTTAGTGGTTTGAGCATTGGCATGCTAAACCCAGGGTTGTGAGTTCAGTCCTTGAGGGGGCCACTTAAGGATCTGGGGCAAAAATCAGTACCTGGTCCTGCTAGTGGAGGCAGGGGGCTGGACTCGAGGACCTTTCGAGGTCCCTTCCAGATCTAGGAGATTGATATACCTCTAATTATTATAGCAAAAGATCTTCTAGAGCTGTCAGCACCAAATCCCCTCCCATGCAGGGAGAAGCCTCCTGCACTGCCCAAGATAGTGCTGTCCAGATGATAACCGGCAATGGTGCGCCACTCAAGGTCACTGTCTCAGCACCGCTCATGGCACCATTCCCGTTCAAGCTCAGCATCCCCTGGTACCTGCGACCCAGCACAAGGTTACAGCACCAGAGGCGGACATACCTGCGGCACCTTCATTGACACCTAGACACCGTTCCATGATGCCATCAGTCACCCAGCACCGGAGCATGGTGCCAGCAACCTCCTCGGCACCATGTGAGAGGCACCAGTCCCAGTCCTGAGACTCCTGGTACTATTCACGGTTCCGATCATCCAGGCACCGCTCCCCGGCCTGCACCTCACAGCATCCTGTAGCCGCTCAGGGTTCAGCACTGCCCTGGTCCTCTCCATCAGTATCCCCCGGCTCCGAAGCTGACTCCGATCGCTCCAGCTACAGCAGGCACCAGACCATGGCCAGCAGAGAGTCCCACTCAGCTTGGCAGCCACAGTAGCCGCCTCTGGGACAGTGGCCCTTCTGGACCCCATGGGTCTACCATCATCAACAGGGCACCATCTCCAGACCGTCCAGGCACTCCATGTGACACCATTCAAGGTTGCCACACAGGCACATATCAATCGTGAGAGAGCTATGCTCTCTAGGCGCCCTCGGATCCCCAATAGCAGCCGCCGGCGGCAGGCCAGTGCCTGTGGCGTTACCAAGTAAGACAACACTTCAGGAGATGTCAGCTCCATCGGGCGCCAAGGTCACCCAGGCCTATGGGGACTTACAGGAGAGTCTGGACGAGGGCAACCAGCAGTAACTCACATCATCCTTTTCCCCAGACAAAGCGGTGGCGTGGGTACATCAGTCTCAAGACTGCCACCAATAGACCATAAGGCTCACCAAGAGCTGCTATGCAGAATTGCTCTCAACATGAGCCTCCAGGCAGAAGAAATGATTGAGCATGAGGATCCAATGGTGGACATTCTGGTTCCCGAGGGTCCCTCCAGAGTCACGCTCCTTCTGATAAAGATCATACAGACCAATTACAATACTATATGGCAAACCCCAGCCTCCATCACACCGATGGCCAGGGGGGTAGAAAGGAAATACTTCGCCCCATCCAAGGGCTACGAGTTCTTGTTCTGCCATCCGACTCCCTGCTCCCTGGTTGTTTCAGCAGTCAATAAAAAGGAATGCCAGGGTCAACAAGCCTTGGCTCCAAAGGCCAAGAATCTAGACCTCTTTAGCTGAAAGGTGTACTCATCGTGGGGCCTCCAACTACGTATAGCCAACCAGCAGGCAATCCTTAATAGACATAACTTCAACTCTTGGATGGCCGTGTCCAAGTTTAAGGATCACCTGTCCAAAGACTCGCAGTCGGAGTTTGCCACATTAATCAAGGAAGGAAAGGCGATAGCTAAGACTTTGCTGCAAGCCTCCCTTGATTCGGCCAACTCTGCAGCCAGAACCATTGCCTCGGGTGGTCATTCAATGCTCAGCATGGCTACAGGTGTTGGGTCTCCCTCCAGAGATCCAAAACACCCTCCAAGACCTCCCCTTTGAGGGTTCAGACCTTTTATCTGAGCAAACAGACTCCAGGCTACACGGCTCTAAAGTCTCTACGGCCACACTGGAGCTGCTAGGGATGCATACACAAGCAACCCAGATGATGCCTTTCAGGCCCCAGCCTCTGCAGCAGAGGTAGTATCAACTCCACCCCAAGCATGACACGTATCGCAATTGGGGCAGAAACAGCAGCCATAGACTGCAAAATAACGTGCCTAACCAAGGCCAGAATAAACCTAGCCTGGAAACAAGCAAGGGGTTTGAAGGTACACTCAAGGACAGCATACCAACTCAGTTCCTGGATCCATTCCCCCAGTTTTTAAACCAGCTGTCCCACTTCTACTATGCGTGGTCCCATACAACATCAGACCGCTGGGTCCTACACATGATACAGGTGGGATACTCCCTCCAGTTCTCCTCCTTCCCTCCCTCACACCCACCTTCCCCATCCCTCTTCAGGGACCCCTCTCATGAGCAACTCCTTATGTTCACTCCTCGAGATAGGGGCGGTGGAGGAGGTTCCCCAGGAGCTAAGGGGAAAAGGGTTTTATTCCCGTTACTTCCTAATCCCCAAGGCAAAGGGGGGTCTTCGACCCATTTTAGACCTTCATGGACTCAACAAACTTATGGTCAAACTCCTTTTCCGCATGGTCTCCCTAAGCACTATAATCCCATCACTGGGTCTGAGAGATTGGTACGCTGCCCTCAACATGAAGGACGTCTATTTCCACATCGCCATCCATCCGGCACACTGACACTTCCTCCGGTTTGTAATAAACCAGCAATACTACCAGTTCACAGTATGCCCATTCAGCCTGTCCACAGCCCCCCACATGTTCACAAAGTGCCTGGCGGTGATGGTGGCTTTCCTGCAAAAAAGACAAGTTGAGTGTAGCTGTACCTCAATGACTGGCTACTGATAGGTCATTCCAAGGATAAGGTTCAGGCCCAAGTGACCATCGTGAAGGACATCTTTCACAGGCTAGGACTCCTCCTCAACATACCCACGTTGTCACTCGTACCTACCCAAAGGATAGAGTTCATAGGGGTGGTCCTAGACTTGATACAGCCAAAAGCAAGCCTTCTAGAGCCCAGATTCCAAGCCATAGAGCAGATTGTCAGAACAATGCTTCAGTACCCCACCACAATAGTCAGATGCTGCCTACAGCTGATAGGACATATGGCAGCATGCA
>NC_133772.1:45678133-45689657 GCF_003597395.2 Chelonoidis abingdonii
TCTCAGTGGGTCTAGTAAAATCTGGAGGCATAAAAATGCACTGATAAGTAATGGTTACCTTTTATTTGTTAGTTCTTGGTTTTGTGAGAGGTGTATGCCATTCCCAGTAAAGGAAATACAGCATACTGTAAATTGTTTGTTTGTTTGAATAATTTCAGAAGCTTTCCTTCCCCCTTCTGGAAATGTTTCTGGGGTCAGATAATTGGGTCCTGATTCAGCACTACAGGAATGAGCATCTTCTGCAAGGTGCTGAACTTCCCTAATTTCCAGTCTGGTGAGTTGAGGGCATTCAACACCTTGCAGAACTGCATCCTTAGGTCTTGACTGAGGAAAAACACTTAAGCACATGCTTAAATCCATCCTTATTTAAGAAATCTTAAGCATGTGCTTAAGTACCCTTCCTGAAGAGAGAGGTACCATGGAAAGTTGGGCAATTTTTTTTTGTGCAAGTACTAAATGCACCAGAAATGAATTTCAGGGGGCATTGCAACTTTTTGCAAACTTGGGTCAAATCTGGCAAATAGTTATGGCTGAAAAAAACCCTTCAAGACTAATAATTTTCACAGTGAACTATTCTGGTGGAGAAGTGATTAGAATGGTGCTTGACTACTTCAGAAAAATGTGGGTGGAATAACCTCAAATTTTTGTTTTAAATTTGCAGTTTCTCTATAATCCTTTCTCTCCTCTCCAGGTGCTGGGGATATGTTGCGTGCATACAGCGACATGCGGGAGGCGAATTATAAAAATGCAGATAAATATTTCCATGCTCGTGGGAATTATGATGCTGCTCAAAGAGGACCTGGTGGTAAATGGGCAGCAAAAGTTATTAGGTAATGGATTCTACTTGGATTATGAGTTAAAGGTTGGTAAAGAGCTATGCAATCAAATTACTATGAAGTACATCGTAATTCATAACTAGTTATTTTCCTGTGTGAAGCAAGGACATTTTTATTTGACCTCTGAACTGGCTAAGTGTGAAGACCATGCCCATTTTTGAGTTGTAAAGGAGGTTTCTGAGCTGACCTATTTAGATATATTCTCAGATCAGATCCCATTACTATGTACAGGGAGGCCGATATTTTCATGCCAAGGCTTTTAAAATTTAAATAATTGCAGAACCTCACTTTAATTTAGAACCAGTTCATATTGCCCTTGGTATTTCATCCAAAGAAACTATGATCATAGGTTCACTTGCAGTCTTCTAATGAGGATTGTTTTAAAATGTTGATGTTGCACATGATGGCTATGGTACAGAGGAGCTTATGAGGAGTCAGTATATCTTAGTGGAGGCAAATAATGGGAAAGCGTTTCAATTCGCAACTACTGCAGTGATACACTTCTGGGATGACTCCTCGTATTCAGAAAAAGGCTAAGATTTGTGTCTGTGTTTGTGTGTGACAAGGTAGCTGAGCTAATATCTTTCATTGGAACAACTTGTGTTGGTGAGTGTTTGTGCATGTCCTCAATTTTTGGAAAATTAGTGATTAAAGTGTAGGGCAAAAGCGAAAAGTAAATAATTTAGTTATTGAGATTTAATTATAAGCTGTCTAAAATAACCTTTGTTTCCTCATTCCAGTAATGCCAGGGAAAATTATTTTAAAATATTGCTGTTGAACGTGATGACTATGATACAAAGGAGCTTATGAGGAGTAGATAGAACTTAGTGGAGGCAAGTAATGGGAAAGCTTTTTAATTCACAACTACTGCACTGATGCACTTCTGGGATGACTTCTGCTATTCACAGACAGGTTAGATTTGTGTCTGTGTTTGTGTGTGACAAGGTAGCTGAGCTAATATCTTTTATTGGAACAACTTGTGTTGGTGAGGTATTTGTGCAGGTCCTCAATTTTATGGAAAAGTAGAGATTAAGCTGTGGGGGATAAGTGAAAAGTAAATGATTGTTATTGAGATTTGATAATAAACTGTCTAAGATAATCTTTGTTTCCTCTTTCCAGTGATGCTAGGGAAGGTTGGCAGGGTGGCATTAGTGGCAGAGGAGCAGAAGACACACGTCAAGACCAGGAGGCAAATGCATGGGGCCGAAGTGGAGGAGACCCAAACCGCTACAGACCAGAGGGCCTTCCCTCGAAATACTAATGCAGTCTGTAATACTTTACAATGGTTCAATTTTTCTACTAGCTGTGCAAAACACAATGAATAAAATCTTAGCATTTGAAGTCTCATGAATGAACAAACACCCTCAGCCACGAAACACCCAAGCAACGTTAGAAATAATAAAAAAACAATATCGGATGACAAATCTTATGATTTAGGACAAAGTAACACTGTCACTGCCCCCAGGTTTGGAAAAACTTCCAGATTAATTTAATTGATGTCCTTTACTCCAATTTCTTGCATAATTCGTAGTTGAGCAGTGGACACTGGCACTCTCAAGAATGCTATTGTATATTGGATATTATGTAATTTCTTCTTTTATTTTATCATCCATTGTTACAGTCAGATCCAAGGCACAGAAGATGTTAACTGACTTTCTTAACGTCACAGGGGAGTCTACCAGCAGAGTAGAATGGAGTCTAGTCCTCTAAGTAAAGCCCACCTCCTGGCTAATTAGTTTGGGAGTAAAACCACCATACAAAGTTTAGGTACATGGCAACCCAGACATTTTGGGGCAGGTTCAGGACAATTAACATTTGAACTTAAGGATGAAAACACGTTTCCATGGTGCTGGAGTCTAGTCCACTTATACGCAGTAATGGTGCTTATGTTTTTAAAAATATATGTTTATGTTGTCAGGTGGGTAGACCTCTGTCCGTCTGAAGTCAGGCTAAAGGCTGGATCGAGTCATCACTGGATGAATTCGCATTCTTGCGAAGAGCAGGAGTGAGTGACAGAACCAGACAGGGGTGGCAACTAAGTTCAGGACTAGTAAATGTACATGATAGAAAACTTGGAAACACTGTAGGTTTAAAAGGCTCAATGCTCAAACTTGAAGTTCAAAAAGAAGTAAGGAAAAGGAGAAGCACAAAACCAAATCAAAATGAAACCAGCTGTTTCTGATTGTATGCATCCCAGTCTTGGATAGTACCAAAGCAGTGACACAGCCTCATTAGTTTCTGGTTAGTGCATTTTACCCTAGCACTTCACTTTGAACAAAGGAATCTTAAAAATGTCAAAATCATGTCGGGCCTAACAAGTCCTGGAAGAGTTCTGTGCCAATGAAGCTTGTGTCTTTCTCCAACAACATTTGTCCATAATAGACATTACCTCACCCCTTGTTTCTCTAATAGCCAGGGAGCCTAAGTGCACAACAACACTGTAATTAGCCTCGTCCCACTCTTGAAACCAAAGTTCAAACAAATTTGCTGCATGCAGTGGGGGGGTGCTTCGCATGACTCTGTTCAAATAATTTTTAAGGCCTTTCTAAATTTTTAGGTAAAGTGCACAGTCAAGTCTGAATCTTAGACAATTTGTTGGAGGTTAGGGGGCGCTGTGGTAGTGAGGTGGCTGTCTGTGGGGGCAGGGCATGCAGGGCGCTATGGGGTGTCTGAAGTGCTGTCTGTGGAGTGGCGGGCTGAGGGGTACTGTGGGGGTAGGCCTGTCTGTGAGGCAGGGCCTGCAGGGGCATGGGGCAGTCAGGGCTGCTGTGGGAGCAGGGCTGCAGGGCCGTCTGGGCAACTGAGGCGCTTCGGAGGGGGCAGGCTGCACGGGAGGGCTGGGCGTGAGGCTCTGTTGTGGGGGCAGGGCTAGGCCTGGGCGGCTGAGGGCTGTCTGAGGGGGCATGGCTGCAGGGGCGCTGTGGGGCGGCTGAGCGCGGTCTGTGGGGAGCAGGGCTGCAGGGGTGCTGTGGGGCGGCTGAGGCCATGTCTGGGAGGCAGGTGCAGGGATGGCGCTGTGGGCGGCTGAGGCGCTCTCTGTGGGGAGCATGGCTGCAGGGCGCTTGGGGCAGCTGCAGGCGCTGTCTGGGGGAGGGCTGCGAGGCGCTGTGGGCGGCTAAGCGCTGTCTCTGTGGGCAGGCTGCAGGATGCTGTGGGGCGCTGGAGCGCTGTGTGGGAGGCAGGGCTGCAGGGTGCTTGGGGTGGCTGTGGCGCTGTTTGGGAAGCAGGGCTGCAGGCGCTGGTGGGGGTTGTGGGCGCTGTTGTGGGAGCAGGGCTGCAGGGGGCGCTGTGCGCGGCTGAGACGCTGTCCGTCCTCTTCTGTTGGCTGGCTGCGGGCCGCCCCCCCCCCCCCCCCCCCCCCCCCCCCCCCCCCCCCCCCCCCCCCCCCCCCCCCCCCCCCCCGTTGTGGTGCCGCCCCAGGAGCCGTGGCGAGATCTGTGAGCCCCGCTGCAGGTGAGCTCGTGCGGCGGGAGCCCCTCGCGGAGCCGATGCCAGAAGCGGCTTCCGTCCCCGCAGCCGCGTGAGGGCTGAAGCCCCCGGGAGTGGGGGAGGGAAGCAGCCTGGAACTCCTCCGGGAACCCCCCCCCCGCCGTTCCACTTCCTCGCCGGGCGAGGCGGATCCCTCTGTCCGGCTCGCAAGTGGCGGGCGGAGCCGGTGCCCCCGCGCGGAGTGGCGCTGTGCGGTCTGGGTGCAGGGGACGGGGCAAAGGGATTCTTGGCGTCCAACGGGGTGTTGGGGTGGCGGGCCGGTGCCCGTGAGAGGGGGTCCCGGCGGGTAGGGACCTGGTGTCAGGGAGAAGGGGGCGGAAGGAGAATCATGCTTGATGGCGCGAGGAGTTTCATGCCCTGGTGGGAAGGACACAGGTTGTGGTTGCGGGAGCCACAAGACCGGATAATCTTTTTGCGGCTGCCGCCAGCATATTGGGGGCCCCCATGGGGCAAAGTGCAGGGGGCAGTGTGGTCAGTGTGGAGAGTGAAGGGGGAGCTGGGGGCAATGAGGCACAGCGTGAGGAGCAGCCCAGCAGGAGGGCTCTGGTTACACACCTGCAGCTGCCAGGCGCACACCAGCCTGCCCAGCCCTGTGCTGCCAGTCTGCCCCTTCCCCTTGAGGGCGGGTCCGCACCACACTGCCCCCCCCCGCCCAGTGCCCCAACCTGATGCCCCCCGCCCATAGACCTCCCCACTGCCCACCAGCTTCCTCACAGTCCCGCCATCACAGATGCACAGCACCCCATACTCCTGAGGGCATTTTGCACCAAAAAATTAAAAATTCTGCACACGTTTTAAAGTTCTGCATATTTTATTTGTTAATAAATAAATGTAGGGGCTCCAACATGGTAATGGGGAGCACAAACACTGGTTGCATAGAGGTGGGAGAATACCCTGCAGCCTCCCCACTCCACTGAGACAGGGACTTGGCAGTGAGGCTGCACCCAGCCTTGACACAGTGCAAGGGCCAGGGTTGCCCCAGAAACTCTCTGGGGCCTTGCCCCCCTGTGCCATGTGCACCAGGCATGGGTAAGCAGGATCCAAGTGCAGAGGGACTTAGTGTGGGGGTAAGAGAGTTCTCTGTGGGGCAGTCTAGGTGCAGGCCGCTCAGTGGGAGAGCTGGATGTGCAGAAGCTCATATGGGGGTTTGCAGGGGCAATGGGACTCTGCAGGGATCCAGGTGAGGGTGTTTGGGGCTCAAGAGGGGGGGATGGGTCTAGGTCCAGGGGAGATGGGGTTCATCTGAGTGAGGGTCAGATGATTCGGGCTCAGTGGGGAGGATGGGGGGAGGGGGCTCATCAGATGGTGCAGAGGCAGGGGAGGTCGGGCTTGTCAGGGTGAGGTTTTGATGCGGCTGTTTAACAGGGGAGCCCCAGTTTCTGCCAAGGGGATGCTGCATGCTGGGCTCCAGCTTCCCCCGTCCCCTTCTTTTCCCCATCCCATACCCCTTTCCCTACTGCCCCATCTGCTCCCCACCCCACCCCCTATGTCCTCACTGCCTCTTTCCCCTAGCTCCTGCTTCCCCTGCCCCTTCCTCACTGCTCCATCTCGTCCCCATCCCACCCCCTTCCTTCCCCACTGCTGCTTTCCCCCTAGCCAGCCCTGCCCTTCCCTACCATAGGCACTCAGTGTTGTACAGAAAACAGGAGAGCTCCCAGCACACAAAAGAGGAGCTCAACCAGCACTAGGACCCAGAAAGTGGCATCTTCTGAGCAGCACCCTCTTTTTTCAGCTGAGCAGCTCTGTGCTTGCAGAAAGTGGGGGAGGCAGTGGTATGTGACTCCGTGAGCCCCCACACCTCGCCTCTGTTTGGGGGTACTGCCCCCCAAACTAAGCCCATTCTCAGCAGCCATCCCCATCCCTTTGCTTCTCGGTCACTTTTGAAAGGTAAGCAAAGAAATCTCCAGAGGATCCGTTTTCATTCCCCCAGAACTACCCCACACAGAATCCCCATTGCCCTGTCCCTCCCCGCCCCCAACAGACCCTCCAGAGACCCACTCCCCCATGCCCTTCCTGCCCCCCAGCCACACTCACCGGCCTGCTGACAGTGACTATGTCCATGCATGGGCTGAGCCTGCAGCAGTGCTGGGGCCGGTCAGGGATCCCTCTGGCCCCTCGGAAGCAGCACAACCGGCCAGGATAGAGCATGAGTCCGGCCTTCCCTGGCCAGGCTCCCTCAGGACCCACATGCCTGGAAGGGCTCAGTAGGGCCGTCCCTAGACATCCCTAGGCCTCGACAGGGGGAAGCTGCACCAAAGTCTGTGGGGGGCAGGAGCAGGCTTGGGGAGCAGGAAGGAAACTGCCCCTAGCACGAGCTGGCAGAGCAGGCTGTGGCCAGGTCACTCCATTTCCTGCTGCCCTGTGAGTGCAGGGCGCACCTGACCCCTGCTGCAGCCCCTCGGGGAAGGGGTGGAGTGGGAACAGGACTGGGGCGGAGCAGGTATAGGTAGAGGCAGGGTGGGGGCAGCTTTTATGGCCGGCTCAGCTGTCCAGGGGATCAGGTTGGCCGCTAGAGGCTGGAGCAGCAATTCCGGACACTGGGACCCCTTCTGAATGTGGGCCCAGGCGCCGTGGAGCCACTGCTGCCATGGTAAACCCAGTACTGGGACCTCTCCATGGTTTGATGGGGACAGGCGTGCTGCCAGCTCTTGCCTGGAGTCACTCCCCACTCATGTTTGTTTATAGAGAAGCAGGATTGCTGGAAAGCTTCTAGTCCGGAGATCATGCTGGATTTCTGGAAAATGGACCGGAATTCTTCACCCCCTTCTAGTGATACTGAGGACGAGCAGGCTGCAGGGGATTCCATTGGGAACACAGTCTACAGCAAGCATTGGCTGTTCAGTATCCTTACAAAACTGATTGAGGTGCGTGATAAGTACCATTCATCAGTCTCAGAAGACTGGGGGACACTTAGGTACTGAGCTCTTTCTGTGTTAACAGTTGGCCTGCAGGTTAAATAATGCGTGTTGTAACACGGAGAGAAAGTGACCTCAGTGAATAACCAGGAATAAGATTGCTCACTATCATAAGGAAGGGCGAAGAGCTATTTAATCTAAAGGACAACTTTGGTGCAAGAATAAACGGATGTAAACTGCTCAGGAACAAATTCAGGTGGGAAATTAGAAAAATGTTTCTAGTCATTAGAGGAGTGGAAACAGCATCCCAATAGGAGTTGTGGGGCAACCAACTCACTTAGTTTTATAAGAGCACTGGAGAAATTTATGAGTGTAATTTATGAGTACGTATGACAAGGTTGATTGTGATGTAGGGGGTCAAGGCTTAAGAGCTCTGGGGTTCACTTCTGGTTTATGTCTCATGTTCCTAAAAGCTCATGTGTCATGGTTTTAGTCAGCCACTGGTGGGGGTTAGGAAGGTATTTCCTGGCCCCCAATGTATTCTGTGTGTGTGTGTTCTTTTTTTTTTATTTCCTTCCTTTAAAGCATCAGGGATGGCCAGGGCTGGAGATAGGACATTGGATGGGGAGGGCCAGTACTCTAAGTTGGCACTAAACGTTCTTTCTATCAGGTGCGTGGCTGGTTGGTTCCTGCTCACGTGCTCAAGCTCTAATCAATTGCTATATGTGGGGTGAGAAAGGAATTTTCCCCCAGTTTAGCTTGGCAGTGGCCTTGGGGGATTTTTCCTTCCTCAGCAGCATGTGGATACGGGTTTATCTAGGTATAATCTCACTTAATCAATTATTTCCCTGCCGTTGCGGGAGCCTAGGGCACTGGTGCACCTCAGTTTGTGGCACATAATAGTCTAGTCTGCTGTGGGCTGTAAAATTTTTGTCTAATTTTGATGCTTCGATTTAGTGTCGAGATGCTGGGTGGTGATGGTGGCCTATGATATATAGGAGGTCAGACTGGATGATCTGGCTGTCCCTTCTGGCTTAAACTGTGTGACTGTGACTTGTTTTCACTACAGCTTTAGTTATTTAAAGTTCACTAGACATCTCTGATATCATTGTATGATTTGATAACTTTAATGTAGCTAGCCCAGAGCACACAATTAATTTGTTATGAGAAATATATCTTACTCACCTGTGTGTGATATCTCTGCAAAGGAAGTAATACTTGAACATTTCAAGAGAGGACGTCCCACTCTCTAACAAATGTTGGTTAAACTTCCCAGCAGTCTGTCAGATAGGTAAGTATTGTTGTCCCTGCTTTTTTAGATGGGTACATTGAGACAAGGTGAGGTGAAAGGCCTGCATATTGTTAAAGGAAAATATTTCCTGCCTAAAAAGATTCATTTAGAAAATGCTTAAAAATGAGCAGTACAGTTTTGGAAGGTCTGAAAAGAGTAGATTGTTAGTGACGTCTGTCTTTGGACAACTATAGCAGTAGATTATCTTGAACAATTCATTGTAGTTCTTCACTGTCACACCCTTACTATTGCTCCATTTTCTTTTTACTTCACTTGATAGGTCATTAGCTCTGAAAAGAGTGATTCCAACTCGAACCATGAGGAAGTACAGACAGAGCTAGATGAAGAAATGGAGAATGACATTTGTAAAATGTGGGACATGTCAATGGACGAGGTATGTTGGTGAGCAGTCTGTAATGAAGTATTGAATACAATTCTAAAGCTGAGAAATTTCTCTGCAGTAGTTCAACCTTTCACTGAATATCCTCAGTTGAAATGCTCCTCCGAGAAGAGGATTGATAGCTCTAGTTAGTGCAAGACCTAGAAACAAGCACTCTTTGCCAGCTTCCCAACTTGAATGGTGTTGCTCCTTCTCTATTCTAGCTGACGCTATCTGCTGAGGGTCCCCTAAGCAGAGTATGAAAGATGCCTATCCCTGTTATGAAGCTTGTTCAAGTACGAGGCTGAGAATAGCAAGCATTTTTTATGCACTCTAAAGCAAACACTAGCTCAGGGGTTGGCAACCTTTCAGAGATGGTGTGCCAAGTCTTCATTTATTCACTCTGATTTAAGGCTTCGCATGCCGGTAATACGTTTTAATGTTTTTAGAAGGTCTCTTTCTTTAAGTCTGTAATATGTAACTAAACTATTGTTGTATGTAAAGTAAATAAGGTTTTTAAAATGTTTAAGAAGCTTCATTTAAAATTAAATTAAAAGGCAGATCTCCCTGGACTGGTGGCCAGGACCTGTGCAGTGTGAGTGCCACTGAAAATCAGCTTGCGTGCCATCTTTGGCACACATGCCATAGGTTGCCTACCCCTGCACTAGCTCATGAAGAAAGACCTTCAATTAGACACAGGCAGTTGGGTCCTGGGAACAGAAAGGGAAGACACCAGGATGGAGTCACATTGGTGCTAAAGTCCAATATCTTTTCATATGTTGAGGACAAGATTTAGAATAAAATGTGTTGCTGTCACAATAGTACAACCAGGGCTTTGGAGCGGAGTTTGGAGCTGTAGCGCGAAGTATCTCCGGAGCAGTGGAGCTGCAGGTTTTTGCCTGGAGCTGGAGCAGAGCTAGAACACAGCTCCAAAGCCCTGAGTGCTAGTATATGCACTGACTGTATCACCACGCAAGAAAGAAACCAATGAATTTTGTAATGATCTACAGAAAACAATACAAGAAGTTTGAAGACAAGGTATATTATAGTGTTGGGAAACTTTCATGTGAAAGTAGGATTGGACTGGATTTCTGGGATGGAGCAAAAGGGCAGATTGAAGCTCAGTGAAGAAAGCAAAACAGGAGAGAAGCTACTAAATTTCTGCCTATGTAACAACCCAGTGATAATGAACACACTGTTCCAACAAAGAAAGCCGATGAGGGAGTGGAATTGGCTATCACTTGATGGGCTAAGTAAGATTACAATAGACATTGTACTTGTGAATTGCAGATGGAAATCAAATGTGTTGTCATGCAGATGATTTGTGACAGATACTGGATCAATTCATAAGTTAATGTCGGCATTGATGGGGTTGAACCCTGGAGCAGCTGAAACCGTGCCAAGAGCTAAAATCTATGACCAGTTGATCAGGAAATGTCAGGAAAGAATACAAAGAAGCTGTGCAGAAAAACATCATATTTCTGGTGAAAGAAGAAATGAACACTGAAAAAACATAGAACAATGTTGTTGTTTTTTAAAAAAGAGGAATACACAAAAAGAAGTGGAGGAGGGGTACCTGTGGCACCTTAGAGACTAACAAATTTATTTGAGCATAAGCTTTCGTGGGCTACAGTCCACTTCATCAGATGCATAGAATGGAACATATAGTAAAAAGATTTATATACATACAGAGAACATGAAAAAGTGGAAGTAGCCATTCCAACTATAAGAGGCTAATTAATTAGCCTCTTACAGTTGGTATGACTACTTCCACTTTTTCATGTTCTCTGTATGTATATATATCTTTTTACTATATGTTCCATTCTATGCTTCTGATGAAGTGGGCTGTAACCCACGAAAGCTTATGCTCAAATAAATTTGTTAGTCTCTAAGGTGCCACAAGTACTCCTGTTCAATTTGCAGATACGACTAACACAGCCGCTACTCTGAAACCAACCAAAAGAAATGTGACACAAGTTGTATTGAAAGATAAGAAAACTGAATGGGACATATAAGTTGAAGCTGTCAACAGTGAAAGACAAGTGGGGGCAAATAGTTGAGGATGAAGAAGCAAAGGAGGGAAAGAATATTTTGAAGAGTTATACAGAATCCAGAACACAGTAGATGAATGGTCCCTGAAAAGTTTTCCTGTACTAATGAGAGAGAAGAGAAGCTGGAGTTCTTAGAAGTAAAGATTTCACTAGAAAGTCTGAAAAAGGAAAAAGAGCTGGGAATTAACAACATACCCCCAGAGCAGTTAGGTGCAGGTGAGGAACACACATTAAAGGCAATGCACAATCTATTTAACAAGATTTAGAAGTAAGAGCAAGTGCAGAGCGAATGGGGGAAAGCAATAAAAGTACTGATCTATAAAACAGGAGATAAGAATGAGTATAAGAACTATGAAGAAATTAGCTTACTGAGTATGCGGGGAAAAGCACACATCAGAGCCTTGCAGAGGGAGAATGAAGAGGTACCCATAAAGCAGTGCTTGCAGAGGGACAGACCAGATTTAGACCAAGATGGAGTTTAAAAAGTCAGCTCTTTGTTTTGAGACAGATATCAGAGAAACAGATAGAACACAACCAAATTTGTTATAACAACTTTAGAGATTTTAAACCTTTTGATAGCGTTTGGCAGAAAAGATTATGACAAGTCTTGAACATATGGCATC
>NC_133772.1:45689757-45765001 GCF_003597395.2 Chelonoidis abingdonii
GTATGTGGTCAAGCATGCCTGACTGAGATTCAGGCCCATACAAGCGTGGCTCACCTGTTCTGAGACCCCCTGGACCTTGTAGTAATGATTCCGGGGCAAGTACAAGAATCCCTGTGTTGGTGGCTGGACCAACCAGTGGTCTGTGCAGGGGTCCCCTTCGCCAAGCCCCAACCTTTTCTGATGCTAGTATCAGATGTGTCAGATCTGGGCTAGGGCACACACTTAGGGGATCTGAGGACACAAGACTTGTGGTCAAGGGACGAGATACCTCTCCATAGCAACCTGAATTTGCTCTGGGCAGTTCGTCTGGCCTGCCAAACTTTTCGTGGCACTTTGCAAGGTCATAGCATGACAGTCCTGACAGACAACACAACTGCCATGTTCTACATAAACAGGGAGGAGCCCACTCCTCACCCCTCTGCCATGAGGCTCTTCTCCTCTGGGACTTCTGTATAGCCCAATCCATTCAGCTGGAAGCATCCTTTCTTCCCAGGGTATGGAATGAACTGGCGGATCACCTCAGCAGGTCCTACCACATTCACAAGTAGTTGATCAGATCGAACATCATACAGTCAGTTTTCCAAAGGTGGGGTTATCGCCAAGCAGACCTCTTCGCCACCAAGAGTGACACACAGTGCCCTCAGTTCTGCTCATTCCAAAACCACAGTCTGGGTTTGATTGATGAAGCATTCCTAATATCATGGGGCGAGGGGCTGAAGTATGCCTTCCTTCCAATCCTGCTGGTCCACCAGCTTCTGCTCAAAATTCACAGGGACAGGGTGACAGTAATCATGATTGCCCCATCCTGGCCTTGGCAGCACTGGTACATGACCCTCCTAGAGCTGTCCGTAGAAGCCCCAATAGCCTGCCCCTCTGCTAAGATCTAATCATACAGGACCACGGACGCCTTCTGTATCCGAACCTGCAGTCTCTACACCTCATGGCTTGGAAACCCCGTGGCTAAATCCATGGAGAGCCAGTGCTCTCAGTCGGTGAGACAGATTCTCCTTAGTAGTAGAAAACTTTCCAGTAGGGCTAACTACCTGGCAAAGTGGAAAAGGCTTTCCTGCTGGTGTGTACCCAAGCATCTTGAACCACTCCAGGTTCTTATTCCGATTATTTTGGACTACCTCCTACACCTTAAGCAGCAGGGCCTGTCTCTTTCGTCCATCAGAGTGCACTCGGCGGCCATTTCAGCTTTCCATCCTGGGAAATCTGGGTGCTTGGTGTTCTCAAATCCCATGGTGGGGTGCTTCCTTAAAGGGCTGGAAAGAGTGTTCCTGTATTCTCACCCACCAGTCCCAACCTGGAACCTGAACCTAGTCCTCTCCAAACTCATAAGCCCACTGTTTGAGCCCCTAGTCACTTGTTCCCTCCTCTACCTTTCTTGAAAGGTGGCATTCCTGGTGGCCATTGCATTAGCAAGGAGGGTGTCTGAATTGAGAGCTCTCTCCTCTGAACCTCCTTACATGGTATTTCATAAGGACAAGATGCAACTTAGACTGCGCACTAAATTCCTCCCCAAGGTGGTCTCCCAATTCCACATGGGTCAGGACATTTGCATGTCGGTATTCTTTCCAAAGCCTCACACGAGCCCTTGACGCTGTAGCCTACACATGCTGGATGTTCAAAGAGACCTAGCATTCTACATAGAGCACAGGAGACCTTTCCACAAATCAGCATAATTGTTTATAGCCATAACCGATAGAATGAAGGGCCTTCCAGTTTCTGTGCAACGCATATCGTCTTGGACCACAGACTGCATTTGCACATGCTATGAGCTGGCCAAGGTCCCAGCCCCAGCAATCACGGCCCATTCAACCAGAGCGCAAGCATCTTCGACTGCCTTTCTGGTGAAGGTCCCCATCTAGGACATCTGCAAGGCAGCTCCCTGGTCTTCAGTGCACACGTTTACAGCTCACTATGCTGTCAACCAATAGGTCAGAGATGATGTGGCGGTCGGCAGAGCTGCCCTTCCATCAATCATGCCATGACTCCTACTCTCCTCCAATGGTAAGCTTGAAAGTCACCTAATTGGAAAGGATGTGAACAATCACTCGAAGAAGAAAAGATGGTTACTTACCTCTCGTAGCTGTTGTTCTTTGAGATGTGTTGTTCGCGTCCATTGCTATACCCACCTACCTTCCCTTCTGTCAGAGTTTTCAGCAAGAAGGAACTGAAGGGGGGTTGGGCTGGCAGGGTACTATATACGCTCCCATAAGGGCATCACTCTAGGGGGCTCCTCTGCTGTCCTGACAGGAACTGCTAAAGGAAAAAGTTTCCGATATCCGTGCACGTGACACGCGCACACCTAATTGTAATGGACATGAACAACACATCTTAAAGAACAACAGTTATGAGAGGTAAGTAACTGTCTTATATAACTGATCTGGCATTTATGGTACATGCAGGATGATTACTTAAAACTTCTACATAAAACTTCCAGTAAATAATGGATAGTTCATCATGTTAGGCACTAGTTAAGTAATTAATTATTAGATCTATAGTGAGAATACAGACATTGACCAATTCAAACCAGGAAGCTTTGAGAAAAAATATGAGAACAATAGAAGCAGTGTTGGTGTTCAACAAGCAAAGAATTGCCCAATTAGTCAGGTTTCTGTAAATTATTTCCTTTTTTTTTTTTGAGATAAGGCTTCCTATAAATATAGTACCATCTTTCCTTGTGAGACTCCATCAGAAAGAACTCCATTTTTCAGGGGCTTTGCAATACAGCACTGGTAAGTTTGATTCTAAATGGAAGCTTCATATTTGTACCATTTTACCTAGTTTTGTACTCAATTTTTGTCTTAGAACTAGTGATTTTTATGATGTAAAACCTTAAGCAGAAACTAAAACTTCTATATTTATAACTTATTTCCCAGCCTGGTGCTGTGATGGCAGAGAAGATTTCATTTTTCTGAGCAGAAATCACCACTTTGGTAACTCTTCAGAATTGTGTATGACTCTGAAGATCCATATACCTGTTCCAAAGCAGTTATAAAAGAATTTACATTATGGCTGGAGTCTTTAAAATATTGCCCAGTTTTCTGACATATACTCTCCTTCTATTACAGCCTAAATAAGTGAACTATGAAGTTCTACCTGCAATGTTGTTTGCTTGTCCTGGTAGTCCTGGTCATTGCCCAGAACTGTTCACTGATGCTGGAGCATTCGTTAAGGGATGGCCTTATTAGGTATGCTTTTACTCACTGCATGTTCCTTTCCTCCAAACTTTCTCAAAAGTTTTAATGTGCAACCAGACATGGTGTACTATTAATAAAATTAATAAATTAATAAAAACTCACAAAGCCAAGCCAAAGACAGAAGCTTTAGACAATTTTTGATACATTCTGGTAAGATAAGAAATTTACTTATCAGTTCTCAACAAAAAGATCCATTAGATTTTTCTGATCCTTAAAAAGATTGCAGTTTAGGTCCGTCTTGGGAGTCCAAGCACAAAGCGCTGAATCAAAGAAACAGATGCAGGTAGCCCTAGTGTACTAAGGTCCTAATGGAATCATAATTAAGACAGAATTTATTTTCACCAGACAAGGTTCATTTAACATTTAGCAGATGTTTAACTGCAACCTGTGGCACAGTCCAAATGACAGTTCTCGACTTAACTGTTTGCAGTTGCGATGTGGCTCTCAGTGGGTCTAGTAAAATCTGGAGGCATAAAAATGCACTGATACGTAATGGTTACCTTTTAGTTTGTTAGTTTCCTTGGTTTTGTGAGAGTGTAATGCATTGCCCAGTAAAAGGAAATACAGCATACTGTATTGTTTTCTGAATAATTCCAGAAGCTTTCGTCCCCGCCTGGAAATGTTCTGGGGTCAGATAACGTGGGTCCTGATTCCAGCACTACCAGAACGAACATCTTCTGCAAGGTGCTGAAACTTCTTCCATTCGCAGTTTGGTGAGTTGAGGGCAATTCAACACCTTGCAGAACTGCATTCTTAGGTCTTGACTGAGGAAAACTTAAAAGCACAGCTTAAATACATCCATGTTTAAGAAATCTTAAGTATGTGCCTTAAGTACCCGTCCTGCGAGCAGGTTGTTAATTCAATCACGGAATGTATGGAGATAATAAAGGCTTTGTCTGGATCCGAGATGTGGATCAAATTATGTGGAGGCACGAGGTTACTGTGTTCAGATTTTATTTAGTCTCAAGAATCAACTCAGCAGTAGTCCTTTGATTCCGTATTGTCTCCTATTTGCCATTGTCGCTTTAGACGCCCAAATTCCTCATGTTTCTACATTAGAGTGATACTCCCATGATCTCTTTCCATTGGCGTAAGAAGTGGGTGTGGGATTTTTTAAACTGTAGTGGTAGAACAGAGGTTTCACATCTATGAAGCAGAATTTTGTTCGTCGACATTGTACAACTCACCTAGAAGTTCTCACCAATTTGTTCCCCAGTTACCTCTGTCGACAGATCACTTTAGAAAATTGATAAGGTACATTGCTGCAAACCCCCTGGAATAGGACACTCGAAGAAGGCCCCTTAAATGGATTTGCTTAAATGAACCTAAGTGTGGCACGTGATTTAACTAAAATTGGTTTCTAAACAGAATTGTTACATTGATAGCAGGAAACTGTCTGTAAACAATAGCCCTAAACGGAGACTGTTGTTTTCTACGTTGGAATCACACCACTACTCGCATTTTGTCCTGGTGACGACCCTTAGAAAAAGCACTGAGAGAATTTGTAGGGTTTGGTTTGCCCCTACAAGAATTCTCCAAAGATATTGCAACAGAATTTTATGCAGAGTCCATGGTTTGTGCGATCCTTCTTAAGGAACTCCTTTCATCTCCTTCTCCAAAGATGTCACCTGGTGGAAGCGTGAGTTAATAAATAGCATAATGGCTGCAAATCCCTGTATCTCTAATGGAGTCCAGCGGGTACCATGAAGTTGGGCATTTTTTTTTCCCAAATACTGAATGCACCAGACATGAATTTCAGAGGGGCATTGCAATTTTTGCAACTTGAGTCAAATTTTGCCAATAGTTATGACTGAAAAAAACCCTTCACGGACTAATAAATTTTCACAGTGACCCTATTCCTGGTGGTGAAGTGATTAGAATGGTGCTTGACTACTTCAGAAGAATGTGGGTGAATAACCTCAAATTTTTGTTTTAAATTTGCAGTTTTCTCTATAGATCCTTTCTCTCCTCTTTTTTCAGTGTGCTGGGGATATGTTGCATGCATACAGCGACATGCGGCGGCGAATTATAAAATCAATACATATTTCATGCTCGTGGGATTATGATGCTGCCTAAAGAGGAACCTGTGGTAAATGGCAGCAAAGTTCTTAGGTAATCGGATTCTACTTGGATTATGAGTTAAACGTTGTAAAGAGCTATGCAATCAATTACTATGAAGTACCTCGTAATTCATAACTAGTTATTTTCCTATGTGAAGCAGGACATTTTAATTTGACTCTCTGAATGGCTAAGTGTGAAGACTGTGGCCTATTTTTTGAGTTGTAAGGAGGTTTCTTGAGCTGACCTATTTAGATATTATTCTCATCCACCCCGATCAGATCCCATTACTATGTCAGGGAGGCCGATATTTTCAACTCTAGGCTTTTAAAATTTAAATAATTGCAGAACCTCACTTTAATTTAGAACCAGTTCATATTGCCCTTGGTATTTTCATCCAAAGAAACTATGATCATAGGGTTCACTTGCAGTCTTCTAAGGAGGATTGTTTTAAAATTTGATGTTGACATGATGGCTGTGGTACTAGAGGGCTTATGAGGAGTCAAGTAATATCTTAAGGAGGCGAATAATGGAAAGCGTTCAAATTCTCAATACTGCAGTGACTACACTTCTGGAATGACTGCCTCTTATTCAGAAAAAGGCTAAGATTTGTGTCTGTGTTTGTGTATGACAAGGTAAGTAGGCTAACATCATTTTATTGGAATACTCTGTTGGTGAGGTGTTTGTGTGCATGTCCTCAATTTTTGGAAAATCAGTGATTAAAGTGTAGGGCAAAAGTGAAAGTAAATATCATTTAGTATTGAGATTTATTATTAAGCTGTCTTAAATACCTTTGCTTTCCTCGTTCCAGTAAATGCCAGGGAAATTATTTTAAAATATTGGGCTGTTGAACGTGATGCTATGATACAAAGGAGCTTATGAGGAGTTAGGTAGAACTTAGTGGAGGCAAGTAACCGGAGAAGCTTTTTTAATTCACAACTACTGCACTGATGCCTTCTGGGGATGACTTCTGCTATTCACAGAACAGGTTAAGATTTGTGTCTGTGTTTGTGTGAGACAAGGTAAGCTGAGTCTAATATCTTCTATTGGAACAACTTGTTGTTGGTGAGGTATTGTGCGGGTCCTCAAGTTTTATGGAAAATAGATATTAAGCTGTGGGGGGATAAGTGAAAAGTAATGATTGTTATATTGAGATTTGATAATAAACTGTCTAAGATAATCTTTGTTTCCTCTTTCCAGTGATGCTAGGGAAGGTTGGCAGGGTGGCATTAGTGGCAGAGGAGCAGAAGACACACGTCAAGACCAGGAGGCAAATGCATGGGGCCGAAGTGGAGGAGACCCAAACCGCTACAGACCAGAGGGCCTTCCCTCTAAATACTAATGCAGTCTGTAATACTTTACAATGGTTCAATTTTTCTACTAGCTCTGCAAAACCACAATGAATAAAATCTTAGCATTCTGAAGCTCTCAATGAATGAACAAACACCCTCAGCCACAAACACCCTAAGCAACATTAGAAATAATAAAAAACAATATCGGATACAAATCTTCATTATTCGGGGACAAAGGTAACACTTCACTGCCCCAGGTTTGGAAGAAACTTCCAGATTATTTAATGATGGTCCCTTACTCAATTTCTTGCATATTCCCGTGAAGCAGCGGGCATTGGTCACTCTCAGAGACATGCTATTGAATTATTTGGATTAATTAATGTAATTCTTTTTATTATTATGATCCCCATTTTATGGTCAGGGATCCAAGGCATAGAGATGTTAATTGACTTTCTTAACATCACAGGGGAGTCTACAGCAGAGCGAGGAATGGAGTCTAGTCCTCTAATTATAAGACCATCCTACCTGGCTAATTAGTTTGGGGAGTAAAAACCACCATACAAAGGTTTAGGTATCATGGCAAACCCAGAAATTTTGGGGGCAGGTCAGGAGGAAAGTTAACATTTGAAATGAAAGGATGAAAACACGTTTTCCATGGTGCTGGGAGTCTAGGTCCACTTTAATAAGCAGTAATAGTGCTTATGTTTTAAAAATATATATTTATTGTTGTCAGGTGGGTAAAACCCCTGTTCCCTCTGAAGTCAGGCTAAAAAGGCTGGATCAGAGTCATCACTGGATGAAATTTCCCATTGTTGCCGAAGAGCAGGAGTGAGTGGAAACAGAACCAGATAGGGGTGGCAAAACTAAGTTCAGGACTAGTTAATGTACATTGATAAAAACTTGGAAACACTGTAGGGTTTAAAAGGCTCAATGCTCACAACTTGAAGTCAAAAAGAAAGTAAAGGAAAGGAGAAGCACAAAACCAAATCAAAATGAAACCAGTGTTTTCTGGTTGTATGCATCCTAGTCTTTGGATAGTTACCTGGCAGCTGACAACAGCCTCATTAGAGTTTTCTGGTAGTGCATTTAACCCTAGCATCTTCACTTGAAAACAAAGGAATCTTAAAAATGTCAAAATCATGTCGGCCTAACAGTCCTGAAGAAGAGTTCTGTGCAACTCGAAAGCTTGTGTCTTCCTCCAACAACATTTGGTCCAATAATAGACATTACCTCACCCACCTTGTGTCTCTAATAGCCAGGGAGCACTAAGTGCTACAACAACACTGTAATTAGTCCCTCGTCCCACTCTTGAACCAAAGCTCAAACAAATTTGCAGCGTGCAGTGGGGGGTTCTTAGCATGACTCTGTTCAAATAATTTTTAAGGCCTTTCCTCAATTTTTAGGGTAAAAGTGCACAGTCAAAAGGCCTCAAATCTTAGACAATTTGTTGGAGGTAGGGGGCGCTGTGGGGCTGGTGAGGTACTGTCTGTGGGGGGCAGGGCTGAAGGGGGCGCTGTGGGGTGTCTGAGGCACTGTCTGTAGGAGGCAGGGCTTCAGGGGGTGCTGTGGGGCTGGTGAAGTGCTGTCTGTGGGAGGGCAGGGCTGCAGGGGGTGCTGTAGGGTGGTGAGGCGCTGTCTGTGGGAGCAGGGCTGCAGGGGGCACTCTGGGGCGACTGAGGTGCTGTCTGAGGGCGGCAGGGCTGCAGGGGGCATGTGGGGCAGTTGAGGTGCTGTCTGTGGGGGCCAGGGCTGCAGGGGCCGCTGTGGGGTGGCTGAGGTGCTGTCTGTGTGGGCAGGGTTGTAGGGGGCGCTGTCTGTAGTGGGCAGGGTTGCAGGGGGCGCTATGGGATGGCTGAGGCACTGTCTGTGGGGAGTAGGGCTGCAGGAGGCGCTGTGAGGTGGCTGAGGTGCTGTCTCTGGGGGGCAGGGCTGCAGGGGGCGCTGTGGGGTGGCTGAGGCGCTGTGTGGGAGACAGGGCTGCAGGGAGCTCTGTGGGGTGTCTGAGGCGCTGTCTGTGGGAGCAGGGCTGCAGGGGGTGCTGTGAGGCAGCTGAGGCGCTGTCTGTGAGGGCAGGGCTGCAGGGGGCGCTATGGGGTGGCTGAGGCACTGTCTGTGGGGGGCAGGGCTGCAGGGGGCATTGTGGGGTGGCTGAGGTGCTGTCTGTGTGGGCAGGGTTGTAGGGGGCGCTGTCTGTAGTGGGCAGGATTGCAGGGGGCACTATGGGGCGGCTGAGGTACTGTCTGTGGGGAGCAGGGCTGCAGGGGGTGCTGTGGGGCGGCTGAGGCACTGTCTGGGGAGGCAGGGCTGCAGGGGGCGCTGTGAGGCGGCTGAGGCGCTTTCTCTGGGGGGCAGGGATGGCGGCGGGAGCCGCCCTCGCGCGGAGCGATGCAGAAGCGGCTCTCCGTCCCGCCAGCAGCGTGAGGGCTGAGCCCCCCCCGGATGGGGGAGGGAGCAGCCTGTGACTCGCTCCGGGAGCCCCCCCCCGCTCCACTTCCTCGCCGGGCGATGGGCGGACTCGGCCTCTGGCCCGGCTCGCAGTGGCGGCGGGGGAGCCGGTGCCCCGCGCGGAGTGTGCGCTGTGCGGTCTGGGTGCAGGGGACGGGGCAAAGGGATCTGGCGTCCAACGGGGTGTGTGGGGTGGCGGAGCGGTGCCGTGGGAGGGGTGCCCCGGCCGGGTAGGGACCTGGGTTCAGGGGGAGAAGGTGGGCGGAAGGAGGAATCAGTGCTTGTGGCGCGAGGGAGTTCATGCCCTGGTGGGAAGGGGACACAGGTTGTGTTGCGGGAGACCACTAAGACCGGATAATCTTTTTGTTTGCGCCGGCGCCAAGCATATATGTGGGCCCCATGGGGCAAAGTGCAGGGGCAGTGTGGTCAGTGTGGAGAGTGAAGGGGCGGGCTGGGGGCAATGAGGGCACAGCGTGAGGAAGCAGCCCAGCAGGAGGGCTCTGGTTACCACACCTGCAGCTGCCAGGCGCACACCAGCCTGCCCAGTCCTGTGCTGCAGTCTGCCCTTCCCTTGAGGGCGGTCCGCCACCACACTGCCCCAGCCTGATGCCCCCCGCCCATAGACGCTCCCACTGCCCACCAGCTCTCTTGGTCCCACTGTCACAGGTGCACAGCACCCATATTTCTTTTAAAAATTCGTGCAATTATTATTAGTTAATAAATAAATGTAGCGGACTCCAACATGGCAGTGCGGGAGCACAGAACACTGGTTGCTATGTTGGTGGGAGATATCCTGCAGCCAGTAGCTTTTCTCTGTTAACTCTAGCGAATATGTCTGCGTCGTGGTAGGGAGGCACGGCCGTCTCGGGAAAAAGGAGGCCACTAAGCGCCATTAGGAAGGTGTTGAGGCGATAAACATCCAGTGTATACGGAACCCGCTATTGGTCGGTTTGGCTCGTCGTGGGGGGAGTTGAAGCGTATTTCGGGTCTCAATGATTACGAGAGACTTCGTCGGGGTGCTTGAAACTGGTTTCTTGGAGAACGTGATCCGAGATGCTGTTTACTTACACCGAGCATGCGAAGCGTGAAGGACTGTGACTGCTGCTGGGACGTTGTTCCATGCGTTGAAGCTCCAGGATCGTTACTCTGTCCGGTTTGGAGGTAAACTGGCCGTATTCTTCGCCTCCCCCACTCCTGGACAGGCGACTCTGGCAGTGGGCTTGCACCAACCCTTGACACAGTGCAAGGCCAGGGTTGCCCAGAACATCTCTGGCGGCCTTGGCCCCCTGATGCCAAATGCACCAGGTAGTGGGTAAGCGTGATCCAAGTGCAGAGGACTTGTGTGGCGGGTAAGAGAGTTCTCTGTGGGGCAGTCTGTGCGTGCACGGCCGCTTCAGTGGGAGCGCTGGATGTACGAAGCTCATTATGGGGGTTTGCAGGGGCAATGGGACTTCTGCAGGATCCAGGTGAAGGTGTTTGGTGGAGAAGGGGGGGTCTCGGCTCCACGGGAGATTGGAGGCTCATTGGTGGGGCGTCGCATGATTCGGGCTCAAGTGGGAGGATGTGTGTGTGGGGGCTCATCAGATGGTGCAGGAGGCAGGCGGAGGTTCGGGCTGTGTCAGGGTGAGGGTTTTGATTGGGCTGTTAACAGGGGAGCCCCAGTTTTCTGCCAGGGGAATGCTGCCATGCTGGGCTCCAGTTTCCCCATCTCCTCCTTTCCCATCCATGCCCCTTTCCTACTGCTCTTTCTTCCCCATCCCCCCCCTGCTTTCCCCACTGTTTGTTTTCCCCAGCCAGCCCTGCCCTTCCCTACCATAGGCACTCAGTGTTGTACAGAAAACAGGAGAGCTCCCAGCACACAAAAGAGGAGCTCAACCAGCACTAGGACCCAGAAAGTGGCATCTTCTGAGCAGCACCCTCTTTTTTCAGCTGAGCAGCTCTGTGCTTGCAGAAAGTGGGGGAGGCAGTGGTATGTGACTCCGTGAGCCCCCACACCTCGCCTCTGTTTGGGGGTACTGCCCCCCAAACTAAGCCCATTCTCAGCAGCCATCCCCATCCCTTTGCTTCTCGGTCACTTTTGAAAGGGAAGCAAAGAAATTTGCAGGGGATCTGTTTTCATTCCCCCAGGAGTACCCCACACAGAATCCCCATTGCCCTGTCCCCCCCGCCACCAGCAGACCCTCCAGAGACCCACTTCCCCATGGCCTTCCTGCCCCCCAGCCACACTCACCAGCCTGCTGAGAGTGACTATGTCCATGCATGGGTTGAGCCTGCAGTAGTGCTGGGGCTGGTCAGGGATCCCTCTGGCCCCTCGGAAGCAGCACAACCGGCCAGGACAGAGCATGAGTCTGGCCTTCCCTGGCCAGGCCCCCTCAGGACCCACGTGCCTGGAGGGGCTCAGTAGGGCCATCCCTAGACATCCCTAGGCCTTGACGGGGGGATGCTGCACCAAAGTCTGTGGGGGGGGGGGGGCAGGAGCAGGAAGGAAACTGCCCCCCAGCACGAGCTGGCAGAGCAGGCTTTGGCCAGGTCACTCCATTTCCTGCTGCCCTGTGAGTGCAGGGTGCACCTGACCCCTGCTGCAGCCCCTTGGGGAAGGGGTGGAGTGGGAATGGGACTGGGGCGGAGTAGGTATGGGTAGAGGCGGGGTGGGGGCAGCATTTATGGCCGGCTCAGCTGTCCAGGGGAGGCTGGAGCAGCAATTCCAGAGACTAGGGCCCCTTCTGAGTGTGGGCCCGGTGCCATGGAGCCACTGCCGGCATGGTAAACCCAGTACTGGGACCTCTCCATGGTCTGGTGGGGACAGGCGTGCTGCCAGCTCTTGCCTGGAGTCACTCCCCACTCATGTTTGTTTATAGAGAAGCAGGATTGCTGGAAAGCTTCTAGTCCAGAGATCGTGCTGGATTTCTGGAAAATGGACCGGAATCCTTCACCCCCTTCTAGTGATGCTGAGGACGAGCAGGCTGCAGGGGATTCCATTGGGAACACAGTCTACAGCAAGCATTGGCTGTTCAGTATCCTTACAAAACTGATTGAGGTGCGTGATAAGTACCATTCATCAATCTCAGAAGACTGGGGGACACTTAGGTACTGAGCTTTTTCTGTGTTAACAGCTGGCCTGCAGGTTAAATAATGCGTGTTGTAACATGGAGAGAAAGTGACCTCAGTGAATAACCAGGAATAAGATTGCTCGCTGTTATGAGGAAGGGTGAAGAGCTATTTGATCTAAAGGACAACTTTGGTGCAAGAATAAACAGACGTAAATTGCTCAGGATCAAATTCAGGGGGGAAATTAGAAAAAATGTTTCTAGTCATTAGAGGAGTGGAAACAGCATCCCAATAGGAGTTGTGGGGCAACCAACTCAGTTTTATAAGAGCACTGGAGAAATTTGTGAGTGTAATTTATGAGTATGTATGACAAGGTTGATTGTGATGTAGGGAGTCAAGGCTTAAGAGCCCTGGGGTTCACTTCTGGTTTATGTCTCATGTTCCTAAAAGCTCATGTTTCATAGTTTTAGTCAGCCACTGGTGGGGGTCAGGAAGGCATTTCCTGGCCCCCAACGTAGTCTGTGTGTGTGTTCTTTTATTTCCTTCTTTTAAAGCATCAGGGATGGCCAGGGCTGGAGATAGGACATTGGATGGGGAGGGCCAGTACTCTAAATTGGCACTAAACGTTCTTTCTATCAGGTGTGTGGCTGTTTGGTTCTTGCTCACGTGCTCAAGCTCTAATCAATTGCTATATGTGGGGTGAGAAAGGAATTTTCCCCCAGTTTAGCTTGACAGTGGCCTTGGGGGATTTTTCCTTCCTCAGCCGCATGTGGATACGGGTTTATCTAGGTATAATCTCACTTAATCAATTATTTCCCTGCCATTGCGGGAGCCTAGGGCACTGGTGCACCTCAGTCTGTGGCACATAATAGTCTAGTCTGTTGTGGGCTGTAAAATTTTTGTCTAATTTTGTTGGTTCGATTTAGTGTCCAGATGCTGGGTGGTGATGGTGGCCTATGATATATAGGAGGTCAGACTGGATGATCTGGCTGTCCCTTCTGGCTTAAACTGTGTGACTGTGACTTGTTTTCACTACAGCTTTAGTTATTTAAAGTTCACTAGACATCTCTGATATCATTGTATGATTTGATAACTTTAATGTAGCTAGCCCAGAGCACACAATTAATTTGTTATGAGAAATATATCTTACTCACCTGTGTGTGATATCTCTGCAAAGGAAGTAATACTTGAACCTTTCAAGAGAGGACGTCCCACTCTCTAACAAATGTTGGTTAAACTTCCCAGCAGTCTGTCAGATAGGTACAGTATTGGGGTTGTCCCTGGGCTTTTTTAGATGGGTACATTGGGGGGAAGACAAGGTGAGGTGAAGAGGCCTCCATATTGTTAAAGGAAATAATATTTCCTGCCTTAAAAGACCCATTTAGGAAAATACTTAAAAATGAGCAAGTACAGTTTTGGAAGGGTCCGAAAAGGAGTAAGATTGTTAGTGACCGTCTGTCTTTGGACAAACTATAGCAAGTAAGATTATCTTGACACAGATTCATTGTAGTTCGTTCACTGTCACACCCTTACTATTGCTCCATTTTCCTTTTTACGTCACTTGAATAGGTCATATAGCTCTGAAAAGAGTGATTCCCAACCTTCGAACCATGAGGAAGTACAGACAGAGCTAAGATGAAGAAATGGAGAATGAACATTTGTAAAATGTCGGGACAAGTGTCAATGGCACCGATGTTATGTTGGTGAGCGAGTCCTAGTATGAAGTATTGAATACAATTCTAAAGCTGAGAAACTTTCTTCTCTGCAATAGTTCAAACTTCACTGAATATCCTCAGTTGAAATGCTCTCAGCGAGAAGAGGATCTTTGAAAAAAAAAAATTTTTAAAGCCCCGCCCTCCCTCTAGTTTTAAAGTTGGGCAAGACCTAAGAAACAAGCAAACTCTTCTGCCAGCCTTCCCAACTTGAATGGGTTGGCTCCTTCCTCTAGTCGTAGCTGACGCTTATCTGCTGGAGGTCCCCAAAGCAGAGTATGAAAGATGCCTATTCCATGTATAGAAGCTTGTTCCAAGTACGGAAGGCTGAAGAAATTAGCAAGCCATTCTTTAATGCACTCTAAAGCAAGACTCACTAGCTCAGGGGTTGGACAACCTTTCAGAGATGGTGTGCCAAGTCTTCATTTATTCACCTGCTGATTTAAGGCTTTCAGCATGCCTCGGTAATACGTTTTAAAATGTTTTTATAGAAAGTCTCTCTCTTAGAGTCTGTAAATATGTAACTAAACTATTGGTTGTATGTAAAAGTAAATAAGGTTTTTAAAATGTTTAAGAAAGCTTCAGTTTGAAAGATGTAAATTAAAAAAGGCAAGGATCTCCCTGGACTGGTGGCCAGGACCTGTGCAGTGTGAGTTGGCCAACTGAAAATCCAGCTTGCGTGCCATTCTTTGGCATAACCATGCCATAGGTTGACCTAACCCCCTGCAACTAGCTCATGAAGAAAAGACCTTCAAGTTAAGACACAGGCCAGTGGGTCCTGGAACAGACAAAGGGAAGACACCAAAGGATGGAGTCAACCATTGGTGCTAAAAGTCCAATATCTTTTCATAATGTTGGAAGAACAAGATTTAAGAATAACAATGTGTTGCTGAGTCACAAATAACGTACAGACCAGAGCTTTGGAGCGGAGTTGGAGCTGTAAGCGCGATGTATCTCCCGGTACGCAGTGGAGCTGGCAGGTTATTTGCCTGGAGCTGGAGCAGAGGCTAGAAACACCAGCTCCAAAAGCCCTGAGTGCTAGTATAATGCACTGGACTGTATCAGCCAACGACATAGAAAAAGAAACCAATGAATTTTGTAATGATCTACAGAAAGACAAACAAGAAAGTTTTTTGGAAGACAAGGTATATTATAGGTGTTGGGGGACAAACTTCCAATGTGAAATTGCGTAGGATTGGATCTGCGATTCCTGGGATGGAAGCAAAAGGGCAGATTTGAAGCTCAGTGAAGAAAGCAAAAACAGGAGAGAAGCTACTAAATTTCTGCCTATCGTAACAACCCAGTGAATAATGAACACACTGTTCCAAACAAAGAAAATGCCGATGAGGGAGTGGAATTGGCTAGTCAACTTGATGGCTATGAGTAAGATTAACAATAGGACATTGGTACCTTGTGAATTGCAGATTGGAGAATCAAAATGTGTTGTATCAGCAGATGCATTTGTGACAGATAACTGGATGCAATTCCAATAAGTGTAATTGTCGGCATGGATGGGGTTGAAACCCTGGAGCAGCTGAAAACCGTGCCAAGAGCTGAAAATCCTATGAACCAGTTGATCAGGAAATGTCAGGAAAGAAATACACAAGAAAGCTGTGGCAGAAAAACATCAATATTGTCTGGTGAAAGAAGAAATGAACACTGAAAAAAACATAGACACATGTGTTTGTTTTTTAAAAAACAGGAATACACAAAAAGAAGTGGAGGAGGGGTAACCTGTGGCACCTTAAAGACCAAGCAAATTTATTTGGACAGCAGTGAGCTTCGTGGGCTACAGTCCACTTCATCAGATGCATAGAAAATGGAACATATAGTAAAAAGATGTATATTAGCATACAGAGAACATGAATAAAGTGGAAAGTAGCCATTCCAACTATCAAGAGGCTAATTAATTAGGCCTCTTACAAGTTGGAATTGAACTACTGGTCCACTTTTTCCATGTTCTCTTGTATGTAATATATAGTCTTTTACTAAATATGTTCCATTTCTATGCCTCTTGCATGAAAGTGGCTGTAACCCACGAAAAGCTTAGGCTCAAATATAAATTGTTTAGTCTCTCTAAGGTGCCACAAGTACTCCTGTTCAATTTGCAGATACGACTAACACAGCCGCTACTCTGAAACCAACCAAAAGAAATGTGACACAAGTTGTATTGAAAGATAAGAAAACTGAATGGGACATATAAGTTGAAGCTGTCAACAGTGAAAGACAAGTGGGGGCAAATAGTTGAGGATGAAGAAGCAAAGGAGGGAAAGAATATTTTGAAGAGTTATACAGAATCCAGAACACAGTAGATGAATGGTCCCTGAAAAGTTTTCCTGTACTAATGAGAGAGAAGAGAAGCTGGAGTTCTTAGAAGTAAAGATTTCACTAGAAAGTCTGAAAAAGGAAAAAGAGCTGGGAATTAACAACATACCCCCAGAGCAGTTAGGTGCAGGTGAGGAACACACATTAAAGGCAATGCACAATCTATTTAACAAGATTTAGAAGTAAGAGCAAGTGCAGAGCGAATGGGGGAAAGCAATAAAAGTACTGATCTATAAAACAGGAGATAAGAATGAGTATAAGAACTATGAAGAAATTAGCTTACTGAGTATGCGGGGAAAAGCACACATCAGAGCCTTGCAGAGGGAGAATGAAGAGGTACCCATAAAGCAGTGCTTGCAGAGGGACAGACCAGATTTAGACCAAGATGGAGTTTAAAAAGTCAGCTCTTTGTTTTGAGACAGATATCAGAGAAACAGATAGAACACAACCAAATTTGTTATAACAACTTTAGAGATTTTAAACCTTTTGATAGCGTTTGGCAGAAAAGATTATGACAAGTCTTGAACATATGGCATCCCTAAAAAATTGATCAAGCTGGTAGAAAACATCTACAGCAAGTCATTGAGTATGGCGAAAGTAGACAAGAAGCTGATGGGAAGGTTCAGGATAGCCATGGAAGTGAGACAAGGATGCATGCTTTAGCCAGATTTGTTCATCTTGGTACTGGAAGCAGTATTGACTAGCACTGAGAGATAATATGACTCTTCTTATTTCATGTGGGAAGATAGTGAATAACCTTAGTTTCACAGAGAATATTGATTTCATAGAACTGTCCAAGGGAGATTTACAGAGAATAACTGCCAGGTAGACTGGGAAAGCAGAAAATTTGCTTTGAAGATCAGCAGGAAGAAGGCAAAAACTATGACAACTGGAATACAAGAGGGAAGAGTTCAATATCAAACATATCTACAGTTGTGTATCTCTTATTTTCTTTCGTCATTGACTGTAATTGACAAGCCTGCAGGGGTTGGTAGATAACTCACCTGTGGTAGTGAATCTGACAACTGCCTGATCCAGCCTGATTTCATGAGAGAAACATTTGATTTGCATGTGGAAATTATATTTTAAAAAGGAAAAAAATATGCCTAATTAACACTTTTTCTCCCCAGGATGTCGCATTATTTCTCCAAGAATTTAATGCCCTTGATATATTTATGGGAGTGTTTGCCAAGTCTAAGTGTCCTCGACTTATTGTAAGTATAGATTAATGGAAACTGCTATCCTGTTTAATAGCAATAACCGATAGTCCTGGGTGAACATGTGCAAAATATCCTCCCCTTTCTCCTTCCTTCATGCTTTGTTTGTATATGATTTGAATGGTGAGGAGGGGGGTGGCTTGTAAAATACACTACATCCAGTGCTTTCAATCTTCCTTCTGCTCATTGGTCTATGATCAGTGCTTAAAAATTGTTTCAGGTCTTGAATGTGGGTATTTGTTCTGGTCTCCCAAAGTGATTTTGGTCTTAGTGGATTATCAGATATCAGTACTTAAAATTCTATCATTCTTATAATCACTTGTTGTCCCGCCCCATCTCCCTCCGTCCCGTGCCGCTGCCGTTCCCCCTTCCTCCCCCGCTTTCAGTTCATGTGATTTTAGCAATCTATATCTCACAGACCAATATAGATAGGAATTAAGATTTGGAATTCCAGAAGTGCTCAGTGTTGTCTTAACTCCATTCCCACTGAAGTCAGTGGAAGAAGAGTTAGGCTAATACTGATGGCTTTTGAAAATCTCACTATTAATGCTTTATGTCATTTGAAAGCTGGGTTCCAAATTCTTTGATCATATACTGCCGTGGCATTTGCTACTCTCCTGAGCAATTTGAGACAGTGACTGCCAAAATTATGGTGTAATTTAAAGGTGGTGAAAAAAGACGGGAGTAAAAATGACTTTTTTTTTTTTTTAACCTTTTGACCTGCCAGGGCTAGATCCAAACTTTGTTACTAAAGATTTAAGATTTCCAGGTTCCCAGTGACATTTGTTATTAGCACTGGTTATTCACAAGATACTTCAGAGCCCTTGATCTCTGTGTAGAGCTGTACATTCTTTTGGTCATAGTCCAGGAGTGAATATAGTCTGTTGGTGATATCTGCTGCATTTTGTTTTTAAAAATACTGCTATCAGAAATTGAGAGAGTCTGTTGGGGTTTTTTTGAGAAGATCCTTTCTCTTATCAGGAGGTGACTGTGTCATGGGGTTGCATTTGTCTGCCAAGTTGTTTGTTCTTATGCTGTTCTTATGTTTATGAATCCAACTAAGCTCCAAACTGATTTGGACAAAATATCTATTTGTCTGGCGTAACTAACAAAACCAGAGATGTTTGTTTCAAGGTATATGTTTTTTTAAACCCTTAACTAAGATAAGCCTGAGGAATACTTGCCATCATTTGCCCATAGTATAATTGGCCATCATTGCATCCGAGGCATTCCTACATGACATCTCTAATAGAAACATTCAGTCTGTGTGGAAAGTGAACACTTGTACTAACTCATGTAGAAGAGAAGTGAGAACCAGCTCCACCACAGTTAGATCTGTACCCTAAGGTCATGGAAAGGAAATTGTCACCTATATTGCATTGTCTAATCTAACTATATTGTGATGTCACAGGAAATCTGTGTGGGAATATTGGGTAATATGGCCTGTTTCCAAGACATATGCATGTCTATTAGCAAAGATGACAATCTTGGGTAAGTTTGTTTGCGTGTGCTTTTGCTTTCCATCATGTGTGTATATGTTTTCAAAATATGGATTAAACGTTAAGACTCTTTTTAGTCTTAGATTTTGGACCAAATAGATTAGGTTAAAATTAATTTGATTATAAATATTTTTGTCTCTGTAGTAGTTTCTTTTATTTTTTAACAAAGAAAGGATCATTTATTGGGCTTGTCTGTCTTGAGAAGTACAATGCAGATAAATTAATCCACTGTTCTGTATCTCACACGGATTATGTTAAGAAGAGGAGCACAGTTTCTTGTCTCCTGCCCCAACTTAGTTCAGGCTTTTCAACTGACTGTTTACTGATTGAAAGATAATGCTGCTTTGAGAAATTTTCAGTGTTAAAAAAAAGTTATGATGAAGAGAGGAACTGTCAGTTAACCATAAGTCCCCTCTTATCACTCATCATAAGCCCTTGAGCATATATTGATAGATGCCCAGGAATGCATTTTGTCTGAATTTTTAGAATTGGAAATATCATTAATCTCTACACAAAAGGAGGAGGATTTTACTTTTATGTTGGGGCAAACTGCTGGTATGAAAAATTGATGTGAAATTAATCCTGTTCTAAAATTAATTTTTTTGCTTTAAGAACAATTCAGTTAAACTTCATATTGTAACTTATATTTACAGACAAATGTTATTGCAGCATTTGTGTGATTCGGACTCTCCTACTCTGCTGGAAACAAGCAGGTAGGGCATCTTGTTAGCAACTGAAATATTGATGTTTGATAGAGTTTTAATGTGTTCTAATGACTGTAAATAAAATCCTTGAGAATGGGCTGATTGTTTTGTTTTCTCTCCCTTTCCCTTCTTAAATTCCACAGTGCACTTGGATTTCATTCCCCGTGGGCCTGATTTTTTTCTCCATTGTACCAGTAGGATTAGTGTAAATCCACAGTAACACTACTGTAACTAGTATCTGACCCACTGTATTTTAATTACATGCAAAGCTAAAATTGCAATTATTGTCTAGGTTGTTGTTAACTTGCCTCTCCCAAGCTGAGGTGGCCAACATCTGGGTTGAAAGAATCCGAGAAAACCCATCCGTGTATGACTGTGTTTGTTTTATCATGTCAAGCTCTACAAATGGTAGGTTGCCAAGTAATTTGGGTATTGGTGGTATTATATAAAACACAATGCTGAAGTACATCTGAATTGTAGAGATAAATGGCTTTGTTTTGAAAGTGTAGAATACATTAAAAATAGTAAACTTAATGAATACAGAATAAACTGCATCTACTCTTGTAGATTTTATAGATCTGTCCGAGCCCTACAGAAAAAGGGAAGATTGAAATCAGCCCTAGATTTAGGTCTGTGCCAGATCAAATTTCTTTCATTAAGGCAAATCACATGGTCCTTATTGAAATACACGTACATGGCATTTTTATTGTTTTAAAACAAGCCCATGTTTTCAGTTATTCCAGTGTAACATTGTATCTCTTTTTAAGATTTGCTATCTAAATACACTGTTTTCATGTTAGGACTAAACTGAAAAACACTTAGAAAAATAAGCCAAGTACTGGCAGCTATTCCGCTTATTCTTGTAACATTACAACACTTACAATGTTTTAAGCATGTAGCTTGACTGACATTTTATAAAAATGTGTTTTTCATCTTCAGCTAAATAAAAACAGCAGAACGTTTGTGCAAAAAATCCTAAAATTTCAGCTTTTTGGCTTAAAAGAATGTTAGCCATAGTGTTCCCTATTTTAAGAAATAATAATACTTTGGTCTTCTATTTGAGGGTCTCATTTGTTTGATTTCAGTGGGCCTACCAAAAGTGTGAAGTGCTACTCAGCATGAGTATTTTTTCTGAGTTTTGGTTTTTGTGTGTTAACAGAGGTGAGAATTTTGTATGCTGGTTTTTCATTATTCATCAAAATTTATTATGTTTTTGTCTGTACAGTTGAACTGCTGGTTAAAGTGGGCGAGGTGGTGGATAAGCTCTTTGACCTGGATGAAGAACTAATGTTAAATTGGATTAAAAATGGCTCTTGTCAATCGGTGGGACAGTCTACAGATGATTCTCCAGAAGAACGTCCAGATTTTAAGATTGTACCTTGTGTACTTGAAGCAGCAAAACAAGTCCGGTACATATGCTCTTTCTCCTTTACTTTTGGGACCAGGGTGACTGCTGATTATCTTCTTGAGGCTCAATCTTGAAACTCTTGACTTCAGTGGGGCTACTATTAGTGACAAGATTTGGTCCCTGTGGTTTGTCATATAAAAGTGTCATGATTTATTATTCTAAAGTTTCTTGTTGTTTATGGGCCAGTTGGATAATCCTTGTATTCTAGGGTTCATGAAGAGTCATTTTTCTGTTAATAATGAATTCATCTGTTTTGTTTTTGTTTGATGTAGTTCAGATAATCCAGAGGGGATTGATGTTTATATGCACATCTTGCAGCTCCTAACCACAGTGGATGAGGGCATTCAGGCTATTGGTAAGACACATGACTTTTTGTATATTATGGAACAATGCTGAAGTGACGTTCGATTGTGACAGATACTTAAGTAAAAAAAAAAAAAATTCTCTCCTTGAATCAATGTTTTTTTCTTTCTCAAGTGCAGTCTCCTGATGGAGGGAGAGAGACTTGGACTTTACTTTATGGTTTGGTTTGCCATGAGCTTTGCCAGCCAGATGATCCACCGATCATCATTCAAGAGCAAAAGAGTGTTTTGGCCTCTATTTTGTCTGTACTGTCTGCCATGTTTGCTTCACAGATACAACAGGAATATGTCAAGAGGAGAAAAAGCAAGTATAATTTTTACTTCTTGTACAATTGATTACTAGAGTCATGGCAGTAGTGGGGTGGCGTGTTGTTTTAATTTATTAATGGTTACTCAAGACTGGTTTAGGGCACAGAATTGTTACAGGTTTAGAACACCATAAAGGTAACAAATTGGCCCATTGTAAAGATAGGGGTGGCTTGCAACTCTCTTTTCTAAACCAGAGTTCAGATTTTAAACATTTCTAAAATTCTGGAGGTATTTAAAGCTGGATTTTCAGCTGAGTCTTCTCTTTACCAGTTATGGTGATAAGCAATAGAACTGCAAAAATAATGCTTGTTAATAACAGAGGCTGGGGTTGCAGTTATTTTAAGAGGCAGGGGGGAATTCCGCATTTAATTCATGTATTTTTATCATTTGCATCAATCGTGAATGTCACTGAGAAGTGGATGAAAACATAGGCCAGCCTTTAAAATGGAAAGGAGTGACATGGAACGAGAGCTGATTTCTTTTCCAGCAGAAGATTGCACTGCTCACTTGGCTGGGAGTTGGGTTTATTCTTGTGCAAAGTTTACTGTACTACCTCTGTTTTCCTTTCTTCAGATGATAACTAAACTGAAGGGCTTAAAGCGATGTCCAGGTTTCCTTTGTTATTGGGTCTGGGCTTGGTACAGTCTAGATATACAAGTAATGGGGAGAGGGCTCAAGGAGTTGGACCTGCACAAGGTATCACATACCCTTCCAGTAAAAGAGGGGAGATTGGTTTGGCTTAGGCATCAGAAGCATGGGAGGTATTTCGCTTATTGTGAGCTGTTGCTGGAGAAATTCCCCCATGCCATGGGGCTATGTCTTTAAAGACACACAGCCTGTAGAAAGGAGTGGTGTGCAGTTATGATAGGAAGTGAAATGCCAATTGTATATAACAATTCCCAGTTCTCTAGAGTTTTGTCTCCTGGATTGTGCTATCTCCTAACACTTCTAAAAACCTTATTGACAAACGGTGACATACAGATAAGCTGTGGTCTTGAAGCAATCAGAAAGATTTGAGAAGGATGTAGAAATGTACATTCTTCATGTTTCGAAATGGATCCTCTTGATAGTAGCTTGAAAAAAATGCCAAATCTGTCTTTTGATTTGTAAAACTCTGGTTTCCTGCTTTTGTATATTAGATATGCCTCTGATTGGGAGCTTGATTCGAATCTTACAAAACATGGAGGACTGTGGGAAGAGATCTTCTGATAACGCAAAGAAATCTCAACCGAAGGACACTGAGAAGTTGGGAACAGTTGAGGAAGACTTCCATCTGAAAATCTTGAAGGATATCTGTTGTGAATTGCTTTCCAATATGCTTCAAGAATTGACTAAGGTAAAGAGAAAAATTATAGGATTTTATGCAGAGGAGGAAAAGAGGAAAGCGTATTATTTAAGGGGTATTTTCTTCCTTTTCTTTGCTCAAAGTACAACTATGTGCCAGAATTGTGTTGTGTAAGGTTCTGATTAGAGAAGTGACTTGGAGGTACAGCTGTAACCTATATGGCACAAGATAGAGATCAAGATATTTCTGAATTCTTCAGTCTATTTTGTGAGAGAAATTACCTTCTTGATGTACATTGGTAATTCCTTTTTGAATGTGAATTAATTAATTAAAGTCAGGGAAAGAATACGTGTATGTCTTCAAGCAATTTGTCAGCTCTTGGCTTAAAAGTTCTGAAGATGTTTTTTGTGAGAGCATTTAAGCTGAGACAATGTTTTCCCGCTTTCTATTCAATTTTATGTCAACTATTGTCTCTAGACCAGGGATCGGCAACCTTTGGCACGCGGCCTGTCTGGGAAGTCAGCTGGGGGCTGGAGTGGTTTGTTTACCTGCAGTGTCCGCAGGTTGGGCCGATCGCAGCTCCCATTGGCCACGGTTCGCCATTCCAGGCCTATGGGGGCTGCAGGAAGTGGCACAGGCCGAGGGATGTTCTGGCTGCTGCTTTCTGCAGCCCCCATTGGCCTGGAATGGCGAACCGCAGCCAGGGGGAGCTGCGATCGGCCGAACCTGTGGACACTGCAGGTAAACAAACTTTCCCGGCCTGCCAGCGGATTTCCCTGACAGGGCGCACGCCAAAGGTTGCGGATCCCTGCTCTAGACTATAAGCTTTCTTATTTATTTCATGTATTTTACCTCCTTTGCAATATGAGGACATGATAATGTGGAGCTGTCATAAATGGATAGGTAAGGTAAGGGTTAAGTTTCTTTTACCTGAAAAGGGTAACCGAACACCTGACCAGAGGACCAATCAGAGAACTGGATTGTTTAAAGTCAGGGGGCGGGAATTATGTATATAACTCCGGGGTCTTGTTGTGTTTCTGAGGCTATTAGAGGAAACAAGCTTCTATCTAATTCTCTCCTATATACTATTACTTGCAAAGATTACTGTTACAGTACGAACCAGAAGAAACCGCAAGTAATTTTCAGAATCCTATGATGTTTTGGGTGTAATTTTACCTGTATGTTGAAAATTTGTAGTGGTGGTTTATTAATTGAGGGACTAATTTTTAAATCTAGAACTGTTTCTAGTTGTATATTTCTTATAAGCAAAAGAGGCCTGTATGAAGAGTATTCTTTAAAATGCAGATGATTGCCTTTATAATTTTCTTTCTTATTTTTTCTATAAGAAAGTTTCTTAAGTTATAAAACCTTGTGAAAGTTCTTTTCCTAGGGAGTGCAAAAGGGAAAAGCCAGGCTGTGGGGCTATTTTCGCTATTTGGTCCAGGAGAAGAAGCAACTAGCAGGAAAGAAATGAGACGAAGAATTCTCTCTGTTCTCTGTGTGGTATTTAACAGTTTTTCTTTCCTTCATTCCTAACGGAGCAAATGAAGGGGGTGGCAGAGTAACCCAGCTGAAGTATTTTGGCCATCTCCATTAAGTCCTGAGGGAACAGAAAAGCTGGTTTCTTTCTTGGTCATCACAGGTAGCCGTGAGTAAACAAGCTGATAAGGAGGGAGGAAGGGGTTATTTTCCTCTTTTAGCTACTCAAGGGATTGGAATACCTGGGTGTCCCACCAAAAGGGTTGGACAACCCAGAGGGAGGAAAGGGGGGATCAGGCCCACATAGAAATTAATTCCTGATTACTGGTGGCAGCGAGAAATATTCAAGCTGGTAGTGAGCTTGGGGGAGTTTCAGGTAAGCCCCCAAACTTTGGACGCAAAAGTCCAGGTTTGGGACAGGACCAGACTGGTGGACACTAAAGTCCAGGTCTGGGACTGGACGGCTAGATTACCACAGGAGCCCTTTATTTTCAGATTTTAATTTGATTTTTTTACAGGAATTTATCAGTATTTATTATCACATCAACAAAAACGGATGAAAGTCTGTACAAAAAACTATTAATAATTTTTCTGGGTAAATATCATCAGGTTTTATTTTGGTGGATGGAAAGACGGGGAAAAAAAATATTCAGTAGACTAATGCTCTGAATTCCATTCATCAGTGTGGTTTGCTGCAGAATTAAAACAACTCGAAACACAATGCCACCTCTGAGTTTAAGAAGACAATATATCTCTAATCCCTAAATAAACCTTTTCATTTGAATAAAAAGTTTACTGTTATATATTTAGAACTATTAGACTATGAATATTTACATTTTATTTTTGAGTGCTTCCTTGAGTTCTGAAACGTATTCTGATACAGACTTTCATTTTCTTCGCATTTGTATATGTCAGATCTTTAAACGGTTATCTGATAACAGCTTGAAATGTGTACATGAGATTCATCAGTGTGTTCAGTTGCACACACACTTCAGAGCTTGTGCCTGTGCCTATGCCTGTATATTGTGTGTATCTTGTAGACTAATATGTAGCTTTACTTCAACAGACAGTTTTGCACATACACACAGACAAATGTATTATCATAATATAATAGAATGCATGAAATATCTGTATTTTTCTAATAAAACAAGTTATTTTTAATATATTTGAATGATACAAAAGTAGGGTGAAAATCAGAAAAAACTGAATAATACTTTTTGTAAAACCTGGAAGTTTTTTGGTAAATGAAAACAAAGGAACTTGTTTATATGGCACTGTGCATGTGACTGAGATTATGTGTTCAGCAGCTGTTTATGAAATACTAGTTGTGTTTATTTTTTACTATTGTTTTCTAGGAAAACATATTGGAGGGATTGAAACAGGGGCATCTAAATGAACAGAAATGTTTCTGTGCGTTTCAAAATCTTTTACCACTATATTTCACTTCTGTGAGTATGTGACCAAATCTTTAACATGGGTGAAAACATGCAGGGCAATTTATAGCCAGGTATAGGGAGGGCGGGATTACTCTGACATAAGATGCAGTATCTACTGCAACATCAAACATTCTTATTTTCTTTCCTTTTCTTTTGGCTCACATCAGCCAAAACTTTGAGCTAGATCATCAGCTCATAAATTGGCAGAGCTTCTTTGTTTTTACAGAATGATTTAAAAAAAAAAATCTGATTTCCAAAGAACGAAAAATATATACGTATATTTTTTTAAGCAAGATCAAACCTTCACTGGTATTAGAGCGAATTATGTTCTATAGATTAGTCTGTGGATGTCACTGGCCTCAATGATATCTTGTGACAAGAGTTTAGCATGATTGAAAAAAGGTTTAACTATTTATATACATAACTAGAAGATCCAGTTCTACACTAGTAAACACTAAAAAAAATTAAAAAAAAAGTCTTGGAAGTGATCTAAGCAGTCATTCTTCAGGCTTCAGACCAGCTTCTAATTTTGGACATTTGAGGGCAGATTATCCTATAACTGCCTAGTGCGGGGTTTCTTGCACCTTCTTCTGAAATAGTACTGTCTGCTGTCAGTGAGAGGATGCTGGAATATACAGGGCAATTCCTTTGTTCCATCTCATTGTGTTTGGCATATTTGTGTTTTATTTCTAGGTGGAAAGTTTCTTGGAAGCACTGCGTGAGGCTGATCAGACGCTTGCTGACAGTCTAGAAAAACGTTTCCCAAGCCTGAAGCTCCAGACATAAGAAAGTACATGGAATATTTTCTTCCTATGGAATGAGGATTTTGACTGTTTCTCTGCAGTATTTTAGAAATCAACATGAGAGTAAACTCAGAAGAATGAGTTAACCCCCATACCTACAGATGGTATTTAAGAAATTTCACAGATATTCCTGGTTAATCTTGGATTAACCTGATCTGGGATGAGGAAGGAAATAAACTCACTTGAAGTCAGTTCTTCATCTTGCAGTCTTGTCGGCTTTTGTGATCAAAGGCTTTTGATTTCTAGCTGTTTATTTGGTATACAAAGCAGAACTGTAAATATACTTTTGCATTTTAATAACCTGTGAGCTTGTGCTTTTCATCTGTTGAAACAATGAAATGTACTGAATCTTTTAAAATGCTAGTGACTCTTTTAAATTGTTCTTGGTAGGAAGGTTAGTTAATAAGAAATCTTAAATATCTTCTAGCTAAGCAATCATTAATTTCTTCAATCACCTCAGAAAAGCAGTTCTGTCACACTGATAAATGACTTGCTTTGTTTTGGAAGATGTCAGTCGTGTGTGCAGATGTTATAGCAGAAATGTTCTAACATATTCCACTATGAGGTCTGTACATCTAATTTCTAAGCCCCTTTCACTGTGGGGCAATCTAGGGAATCTAGCTCCAACGCAGTTTAAAATGAATTACTTTCAGGCTACACTGCAGCTTCTGCTTGTTGTAGTCAAGTCGCCTGACTCAGAGTTATAGAGTAGATCTGGATTTAATCGCTTGCATATAACAAAATGCTGCTTTTTAGAAATGCTCTCTGTGCTTCAGTTCAGAAAAATAGCGTGTATGAAACAGTTCGCTTTCCTTATTGATGTATGTTGTTATGTTGAATAATTTTGAATGACATTAGAAATGGCTTTTTAGGCTGAGATTTTCAAAGATGCTTAAGGGAGTTAGATATCCCAACTCTCATTGAATTTCAACTCTCTCAAACTCTTCTCAAAATCCCACTCTTCAGGTTTTTTGTAACTGTAGTACATTTTCACATGTTTTATCTGGGTGCAGTGCAGCTCATCTTTGTTGTGTTTGGACATGAAAGATACTACATCAATATGTTGGCTCATGTGTCTATGAACTGGAACAGGAAACAAGTAGACAAAATTAATATGATATATAAAGGAGGATGGAACAAGTTAATGGAGAATAGCTTATTAGCATACATACATTCCACAGTTATCCAGATTTCTGTTAGCTTCCACTTTACTTGCCATGAGTTACATGTACAGCAAGTAATTATTGAAGATACAGTATCTGTATGTGTGCTAAGTCTTTTCATCCAAACTTCTAGTTTTCAGGGGTGGTATTACTCAGCCTTTCTGTCAGGTAATTGACAACATCTCTGTTGTTTGCAAGAGGACTGAAAAGTCTGAAAACAGTGACTGACGTCATGATAAGAATTGCAGTCATTTCTGGCATTTTTATATGTTATTGGAAGCAGTTGGTAACTGAGTGGCTACAGGGTTTATTTTGAATATTTTATTAAAACTACAGGTTTATAATAAAGTTATTTTTAAAAAGCACTTTGGTTTTCTTTATTCTGTGTCAAATATACCTTCTGAGGAACTGTCAAATATTTACTGCTGTCGTGAGTGAAGGTAACTTCTAAGAATAGAACTGAAACCTGTTTCCTGTTGTAAAATATCCTGTGAAACATGTCTTCTTTTATCAGAAATTTGTTTTTAACACTCTCTCTCAATATATTGTAAGCCTTTGCTTTGTCACTAAAACTAATGAGACAAAGCTCAGAGAGAAGGTAATGAGGCAAATTATCTTTCTTCCAGTGGAAGTAGCCTTCTGGCCTTTTCATTACATTATTTTAACTATTCTTATCTAAGAGAGTACTGTAGATGTGCCTGTCATAAGGTATAATTCCCAAATCTGAACCTTAGCGTCCAAAATTTGGGTACGTGCATGAATTCTTCTGTAAGCTTAATTACCAGCTTAGATCTGATATGCTGCCACCAATCAAAACTCTGAGTGTTTGATAAACTCTGGTCTCCCCAAAACCTTCTCTGGGGACCCCCAAGACCCAGATCCCCTGGATCTTAACACAGGGAAAGTAAATCTTACCTCACAGTGCCACTCCTAGGCTTTCCCTCCCTGGGTTCCCCTAGAAATCCTGTGCTTCAAACTCCATGAAACACACTGAGCAGGTTTTTCCTCCCCCTTCCCTCTTCCCTGAGGCAGTACAAGATTCACGCTCCATAAATCTAACACAAAGAGATCCCCCTCTTCGTTCCCAGCCTAAACCAGAGAAAAAAAATCAATCAGGTCTAAAAAAGAAATCTTTAATAACAGAAAGGAAAAGTAAGGAATTATCTCTGTAACTTCAGAATGTAAATATTACAGGGTCCTATAGCTTACAGACACAGAAAGAACTTTTTCCCCCAGCACCAATACAAATCAAAATATCCCAGCAACTAAACATATAAAAGTTAACCAGCCAGATCCACAATTGCAAATAGAGTAAAACAATCAAAAAGCCTAAACCGCCTGTTTTACTTACTATTTGAACAGAAACTTAGAGAGCCTGTAGTATGTCTGGTCTCTCTCAGACCCCCCCCGAGAGAAGAACACACAACGGACAAAGAACACACAGAAAACTTCCCTCCACCCAGGTTTAAAAGTATCTTGTCTCCTGATTGGTCTTCTGGTCAGCTGTTCCAGTTCCCTGTTGTAATCCTTTACAGGTAGAAGAGACATTATCTCTTAACAATCTGTTTATGACAGTGCTTATTGGGAAGATACCAGAGGTTTCTTTCAGCATCACAACCTTTGCTTATTGGCATCTCTTGTGTGTAGTGTTTTACAATACTCCTTAAAGTAACTTCATAGAAATTGAGAATGGAGAAGACCTATTGCTCATCTAGTCCAACTCCTGACTAATAAAAGGTCATTCCCACTCATATTCCTCAATGCATTATGCAGAGGTTGTAGGTGTTTTAAATGAATGGGTGTGGGTGAGAGGATTCAGCTCTTTCTGGGATTTTTCCCCATAGGCTGGGTAATATCTAGCATTGCAAAAATGGCCTGAATATCATATGCTATGGAGAAAAGTGACTATTTTAACTCTTTTTTAATCAGAGGAAAACAAATGGGATCTGTTTAGATTTGGGTGGCTTTAATTCAGGATACTATCTTATAAACACAAATGTCAGTGGGTCTGTGTTGTTAAATCCTTGTAAAAATGTCCCCATAGAATATATCAGAGGGGTAGCCGTGTTAGTCTGAATCTGTAAAAGCAGCAGAGAATCCTGTGGCACCTTATAGACTAACAGACTTTTTGGACCATGAGCTTTTTGGTTGAATACCCACTTCGTCAGATGAATGTAGTGGAAATTTCCAGGGCAGGTATATATATGCTAGCAAGCAAGCTAGATAACGAGGTTAGTTCAATCAGGAGGATGAGGCCCTGTTCTATGCAGTTGAGGTTGAAAACCAAGGGAGGAGAAACTGGTTCTGTAATTGGCAAGCCATTCACAGTCTTTGTTCAACCCTGAGCTGATGGGTCAAATTTGCAGATGAATTGAAGCTCAGCAGTTTCTCTTTGATCTGGTCGAGTTTTGCTGCGTGTGCCACCTAAGGTCTGCTATAGTGTGCCAGGGAGGTTGAATGGCCTCCTACAGGTTTTTGTATATTGCCGTTCCTAATATGATTGTGTCCATTTATCCTTTTCCGTAGAGGCTGTCCAGTTTGGCCGATGTACATAGCAGAGGGCATTGCTGCATATGATGGCGTATATATACATTGGTGACGTGCAGGTGGAATGAACGGTGATGGTGTGGCTGATCTGGTTAGGTCCTGTGATGGTGTCGCCGGTGTAGATATGTGGGCAGAGTTGGCATCGAGGTTTGTTGCATGGATTGGTTTCTGAGCTAGAGCTACTATGGTGCGGTGTGCAGTTGCTGGTGAGAATACGTTTCAGGTTGGCAGGTTGTCTGTGGGCAAGGATTGGTCTGCCACCCAAGGCCTGTGAAAGTGTGGGATCATTGTCCAAGATGGTTGGAGAATCCTGATGATGCGTTGGAGGGGTTTTAGCTGGGGGCTGTATGTGATGGCCAGTGGAGTCCTGTTGGTTTCTTTCTTTGGTTTGTCTTGCAGTAGATATAGATATAATGCAAGTATTTCTCAGCATGTTGTGAGAATGGAAAATTCTCCGTTCTAGGAATTCTGCCTTTTTACAACTTAGCCAATTGTCATTAAACAACATTTCATCTATGAAGTTTTAAGATTAAAAGGGAATTAGACTGATAATGAGATATATTATTAATATATTGGGCTTTAGGTGTAGGGACTCCTCAGTGAACAGCTCTCCCCCCTGAAATTCTTTTTTCCATTGTTCTGACAGAGTGCTAGAATGTTGACCTTCAGGCCAAGGGATAAGATTCCAGGCTCTTTCCTGTGAGGGAATGATTATCAGCATAGTATAGTTTATTAGTAGAGTACAGTCCACTTGTGACATCAGCCAAACTGCTGGATTCTTTTTAATAATTAGGGTGAATTCCTGGCCTCATTGAAATCAGTGGCAAAATTCCCATTGACTTCAGTGAGGCCATGATTTCAACCACAATCTGCTCACACTCATTAGATAGTGACAAAAAAATGTTGTCAATTGATAGCTTGTTTGGCCTGTTTGAGATTAGGTGAAGATCCTTGTCCAGCTCCTGTTGGACTGCACCCAATACAAAAAAAACACTATTCTAGTTAAATTAATAGATTAAAGGCTAGGAAGAGTTCACTAGATCATCTAGTCTTACCTCCTATATAGCACACATCAAAGAATTGCACCCAACTAACTTTGTATTGAGCCAAATAAGTTGTTTGTCAACGGGGGGCTTGTTACGTGGGGAAATTTTGTGGCATAGTTATAATGGAATTATTATTCTGTTATAATTATATCAGTACACATCTGTTGCCGGCACAAAGTGCCCGAGGGGGGGCAACAGCAGGGGGGTCCGTTGCCCGGTGTGCACCACGCCAACGAACACACCAGGGGTGGAGAAGCAAAACACAAGTTTATTTGAGCTCAAATAAGGTGCGAGGGAGAATGCAATCTCAAATCCTGCACACTTAAAACAAGCAGTTTCTTCCTTTTATATCCCAGTTGTTTACTACAAAACTTTTTCTTGCTGACTAACTGATCTTTCACTCCCCCCTCCTTTCCCATCCAGCTGCAGTATCTTTTCTCACTCAATCTTTTTGTCTTCCCCCCCCTCTTCTCCCCTTTCTGCTGCAGAGACATGTATGCTGTATCTAAGAGTGGCCTTGAAACTTGCTTCAATTTAGCTCCAGTGTGTTACAGCAGGGAACTGGCTATTACAATCAAAAAAAAACTAACTGCTGACATTACATTTTACAGCTATTAACACATTAGGTTACACTAGGTTACACAAAGTGTTAAACATGGAGGAACAATGGTTCATTGAGGCCTGAACAGGAGGGCTTTATCGACACTCGTGGTCTTCCATTTTCCCGAGTTACCTAGATTTATGCCTAGTGGCACCAACACATCCCTGTATACACCTCTATTGTGGAATAAAGGTGATATTATGTCAGAAGAGTAATTACTCTGCTTCTATTCTGGCATAAAATTACTTTTATTCTGCAGCAGTGGTCTGTACAGGGACTTGTATAGATATAATTATAGCAGAATAATTATTACAATATAATTGTTCCAGAAAATTTCTCCATGTAGATATTCCCTAAACAGGAATGTAGTTTGAATGCTCTCCTCAGGCCACTCCCCCCCCCCCCCCGAGTCAGCCCTTCATTGTCTGAGCTATGGTGTATTGTCAGGAGAGTGTAGGGAGAGGTTTTGTTTTTTGCTTCTGCTGCTCATCTGTGCCTAGTCTATGTACAAAGGGTTTCAGGCTGCTGATTTGCACCTTTTGCTGGTGCTACATTCTCATGAAAAGTTTGAAAGGCAAAAGTTGAGATTTTAAAATATTTTCAGTTGTAACATTTCTGGTGATAATCCTTTTCATGCTAGTATCATTTAGAGCAGAGATAATGTTTACTGAGCCTGTGGACTTGTTAGTGTGTGTTTAAAAAAAAACCTGGTATAGTGGGTAATATACAGTAGAATCCCAGCTCTGCAGCACCGTGATAGGAAACTTGCTAACAAAAATCTGGCAGCAAGTGTGCATTTCCCCTGTGTGCATTTCCCCTGCACACTAAGCAAATATATGTGATATTTTAATCATTCTGAAATGGTGCAAATTATGTTTCTACATTAGTTGGTTTATGTGTGTGGATGTTATGCAGGTGCAGTATCCATAATTACCACAAGGGATCTCTCTCAGCCTGAGCTTTATATCATGCTCTTGTTTAGATTATAATCTTTATTCTTAGTTTTGGCTCCCGTTTCCAGCCTTATTATCATGCTCATTGCCAAACCAGAGCTATCTACATCATTGTGATTTTGAATGTGTATACCTGTTTGTGCAGGCAGGTAGCTTACTCCCGAACAGAATGGCTCCCTTCAGTGACGTCTTATCTTTCTTTCATTAAAAGAAAGCTCCATCTCTTTGACTAGTGCAGAGTTCTAAAAGAGAAACGTATCAAAGTGCTGAGCCAAGAAGACAGAGGTTTTTGGTCCCAGTGGAATTGAACTTTGGCATGAATCTTTACTGATATGTGACAGCACCAAAATATTACAGGGATGGGAAATTTAGAAATCGAGAAAAAGCTTAGTTGGTTCTATGTACACATTAGGAATCATATTTGAAAACACTAAATTAGATTCATCTATGCTGTAATTCTGTTGACTTCAAGGGAGTTACAGCAGATTAATTTGGCCTATGTTTTTATGTAAAATTGAAATTTATATGCCTCCTGTGGGTAGCTCCCTCCTGGTGGAGCAATGTCTCATAAAACCATAGAAATTAGAACAGGAATAGGACTGTTAGAACATTTAATCTATCTCCGTGCCAATGCATGTTTGTGCCCTACGTCCCAATTTTTGTAGTGTGTTGCCAATATAAATTTATTTGTCCCGACTGGTGGGATTTTTAACATTTCCTTATGGGGAGACTAAACCACTGAGCTTAATGTTGGGAGATTTTTTTCTCTACATTCAGGCTGAATTTCTGCTTTCAGTTTTATCCCATTACTATTTTTAGTTTATACTCTCTCACTTCCCATAATTTTTTCCCCTCTTTTTTGATTATATAGTTCTCATACATGTATACGTGTTTTATCTACCTTTAATCGTTCTTTGTAAGGCAAGCTGTCTGCGTCATTTGTGACAGTGGAAGAAACTAAAATAATCACTTTTTCTTCCAAAATTTTTTATTGATCTCATGCACACATACACTCATGCCATATACACAGATATAAAAAACTATATTATACCAGAGATTTTTATGCAGTGTGTTTATTGAGGGTTAATGTTTGGCTGAATCTTGAAGTCCTTATTCAGTCTTTACTGATCCCACTGACTTCAATGAAAATTTTGTCTAAGCAGTGGCTACAAGAGTTGGGATAAGTGCAAAGATCCAAAGTGTTAGCACAGATATTTCATTCATATATCTGGTCAAACAGAGGGAAATACCTTTAGAATGAATATACTGTTCTACAATGTATTTTTCTTGTTAAATCTCTTCAGTTGAACTGAATCAGTGATTTTTTTTAAATAACTAGCGTGACAGACCCAGGCCAGTGGGGTATAGAGGGCAAATATACTGGTCACTGGCTGAGTAGTTTTCTGTTCCCTGAGTGACCAGAGCAGGGGCTGCACTACAGTAATCAGGAACCTGCTAGAACCAGTTAAGGCAGACAGGCTGATTAGAACACCTGCAGCCAATCAAGGCAGGCTAATCAGGGACTGGTTAAAAGAGGACTCACTCCAGTCCGAAGTATGTTGGTGGGTGAGAGGAGAGAGAAAAAAAAGCTGGGAGCAAAGTAGCACAAGTGAGCTGAAGTGAGGCTGTGCTGCTGGGAGACTAAGGATACAAGCATTAATCTCAGACACCAGGAGGAGGTCCTGTGTGAGGATAAAGAACGTGTTAGAGGAGCCATGGGAAGTAGCCCAGGGAGGTGTAGCTGCCATGCAGCTGTCACAGGAGGCACTATACAGACAGCGCGATCCCACAGGCCCTGGCTGTGAACCGGATAGAGGCCACCGGGTTCCCCCAAACCTCCCAACCTGATCAACACAGGAGAGAACCCAGACTGGTGGAAATGACTGAGGTGAGCAAATCTGTCAATAAGTGCAGGACTCACCAAGGTAGAGGGGAACTTTGTCACACTACTAAGTTGTACAGAACATTATATATGGAAAAAAGTTTGTCTAAGCTGAATAAGCCTGTCTACACTGGCTTTCTGCTCAGTAAGAAAGCTTTCTGCGCTGTAACTCCCAAGGTAGACACACTTGTCAACCATAGTGCACAGAAACTGTGCAGTTGTAGCGCTGTAAAAAAACCCACCCAACGAAGGTGTACAGCATGCTTTCTGTGCTGGGGCTACAGTGCACAAGTACAACCGCTGATCGATTACAGTGCTGCGACTGGCCCAGGAAATGTCTACCAATGCCTTGTTCCCAGAAATCAGGTTTGGAAGGACCTCAATAGGTCATCTAGTCCCAACCCCCGTCATAAACAATAAGAAATTAATAGCACAGAATACTTTATATCCTTGACAATAAGGTTACAAAGTCAGGAGCCCTGGCTGTCACCTGACCGAGAACAATCAGGGACAGGAACTTCTCAAAGCTTGAGGAGGAAGTTTCGTGTTGTGCTAGTGTAGAAATTTGGTTGTTGTTCACTCTGGGGCCAGAGGACTCAGAGAGTGCAACCGGTTTCTCTTCCAATCTCCCAAACAGTTCTTAGATTAAAAGTACTAGGAGATAATGGCGAGTTAGGCGTAATGTTTGTTTCTTTATTTGCAATTGTTTTGGCGGAAAGGAGTTCAAATTTGTATTTGCTCGAAAGGATTTAATTTGTACTTGAATACTTAGGCTGGGAGGGTACCGTGCCTATAGTAAAAGAAACCTGTACCTATTCCATTTTAATTTACAAAGAGTAAGTTTACTGTTTTCTCTCTTGAATTAAATTTGTCTTGTTAAGAACCATTGTTTTTTATTCTGGTGAGATCCAAGAGGACTGGGTCTGATTCACGATGGATGGGGAGAAAGGAGTGAAGGGGAAGAGAGACGCTAATTCTCTCTGTTAGGATACTGTCTCTCTCAGGAGAGTCTGGGAGAGGGATGAGAAGGTGAATTCCTCTCTGTGTTGTGATTCAAGAGTTTGAATCACACAATCTTCCAGGGTAACCCAGGAGAGAAGAGCCTGGGAGAGCAATGGTGGGGAAAGGGTTTACTTCCTTGTGTTAAGATCCAGAGGATCTGGGTCTGGGGTCCGTACAAGGTTGGCGGGGACCTAGAGGAGCCAGCACGGAATTCCTGGTTGGTGGCAGCACTACAGGTTCTAAGCTGGTAATCAAGCTTAGAGGAATTCATGCTGGTACACCATCTTTTGGACGCTAAGGTTCAGAGTAGGGAATTGTACCATGACACCCCTGCTCAAAGAAGGACCAATCCCCAGACAGATTTTTACCCCAGTTCCTTAAATGGCCCCCTCAAGGATTGAACTCACAACCCTGGGTTTAGCAGGCCAGTGCTCAACCCACTGTTCTTGCCTTTCTGGTCATCAGTTTAAACTCTACTGCCCTGCCCTCAGGTGACCAACCATCATCCCCACCACGTAAATTCCTTTGGAATTTTGAAAGTTCCCTTCCTGTTTGCTTGGTGACACATGCAGGGGTCTTAGTGCATCTTTCCAGGTGTCCATGCCTGCTCCACGGACCAGGCAATCCCCCGCTTTGAGCAATGCTGAGCTGCTGGACTTGATCAGTCCCAGCTGCACTCCAGCAGTAGGAATTATGATACCTATGGACAGATTTCATGAAGCATGATAGAAAAGGGCCATGACTGGAACACACTGCAGTGCAGGTCAAAGTGAAGGAGCTGCAGAATGCCTACCACAAGGCGCAGGAGGCAAATCGCTGCTCCGGTGCTGCGCCCACAAGCTGCCGGTTCTACAAAGAGCTGGACATGATATTTGGCAGCAACCTCATTTCCACTGCGAAGACCACTGCAGATACTTAAGTGGCTCTCATGCCAGTCAAAAGTGGACTGAGCCAGGAGGATGAAATCTTGTACGAGGATGTGAAGGGCGCCCAGAGGCAGAGGATGGCTCAGATGTCAGAGATGCATGTAGCCAGGAGCTCTTTTCTACCTGGAGGAGGCTAGCCAGTCACAGCTGTCGGATGTTGGCGAAGCGTGAACAGGAGAGGAGGCCCCTGGTAAGTGGATTTGATTTGGGGAATCACTGAAGCGAGTTGTTGGGGAAAGGGTTGCAGAAAGCAGGCTTGTCTCCCACTGCTTGCCTAGTCTGAGTGGTGGAACAGGCCTAGTTGCTTGACTCCCTCACTTCCTGGGAATCTCTCTCAGAGATCTCCAGGAAACTGTTATGAAGATACTGGGCAATCCACTGCCACAGGTTTTTTGGCAGAGCTGCTTTGTTTCTTGCCCTATTAATAGTAACTTTCCTGCACCACTCTGCCATTACAGGTAGGGCCACCCAGAGGATTCAGGGGGCCTGGGGCAAAGCAATTTCAGGGGCCCCTTCCCTAAAAAACGTTGCAGTACTATAGAATACTATATTCTCGTGGGGGCCTCTATGGGGCTGGGTGAAAATTGCCCCACTTGACCCCGCCCCCCCAGGCAGCCATGGTCACGGAGGTGAAGACCATTGCTGCACACAAGTTAGCTGCATAGGGGCCAGGGCAGAAGTCACAGTCTTGGAGAAGACCCTCCCTTGATTCCCTGCTGACCTTCAGCAGCGAGATATCTTCCATAATGATCATCTCCTGTGGAAAGTGTGAGGGCAGGAATGATTATCAGTCTTCCCCTATAGTGCTGACTTTCCTCAAAAACCATGTGCCCAGTGTACAGCTGTCATAAGTAGATAGGTAAGGTAAGGGTTAATTTTCTTTTGCCTGTAAAGGGGGAACAAAGGGAACCAAACACCTGACCAGAGGACCAATCAGAGAACTGGGTTGTTTAAAAGTCAGGGGCGGGAATTTGTATACTCAGGGTCTTTGTTGTTTCCTCGGCTTCGGTGGGGATAACAAGTTTTTTTTCTAAACGTCCAATTCTTATCTCAAGATATTCCTCTCTTTTTTGTAGGAAACAAAGTAATTCGGCTGTGATGAGCTTTGTGTTGTATTTACATGTGTTGATTTGCTGGACTGGTTTAATCGGGGCTATCTTTTAAATCAGACTGTTTATTCATATTTTCTTATAAGCAAGAGCCTGTATTGAGTTTCTTAATGCAAGATTATTGTTTTGTATTTTCTTTCTTTTTATATAAAGTTCTTTTGAAAACTGGTGGAGTTTCTTTTCCTAGTGAGGCAAAGGGATAGAATTTCTGTACCAGATAGCTGTCTCCCTCACGGGAAGACAGAGAAGGGAAAGGAAAAGCCAGGCTGTGGGTTTTTCCTATCGTCCCCAGGGCGGGAACAGGACGGGGAAGAGAGAAAGAATCATCTCTGTTCTCTTGTGTGTTGAGGTTTTTCTCTAGTTACTGCTACGAGACCAGGGAGGGGGAATCTCCTTGTGTGTGTTAGCTGTAATTAGCTTTGAATGCCTAGCCTCAGGGGGAAGTAAATAGCTCTCTTGGTTTTGCATTCAAGGAGTGAAGTCTAGTCTCGCACCGGCTAACCCAGGAAGGGGGGAAGCTGGGAGAGGAGAGATGGAGACCCAGGGCTCTGGGTCTTGGGGGTCCCCCAGGGAAAGGTTGGGGTGACTCGGGGTAACTAGGAACCCAATAGTCCTAGTTGGTGGCAGCAAGAAAATATCCAAGCTGTAGTGAGCTTGGGGGAGTTTCAGGTAAGCACCCAGATTTGGACGCTAAAGTCCAGGTTTGGGAAAGGAGGCTTTACCACAACAGCAGAGTCCGAGAAGAGTGATTTCCCCTGCCCCTGTGGCTATTCACCATCTTGGAGGTCTTGTGGCTCATGTGTGCTTTCCTGTGGTCAGCCAATTAGTGACAGGTGTGAGAGTACTGGCTATGTTTTTAAACCACTGAATCTACAACCTATCCTGAAGGACGATTCCTCACTCTCACAGACCTTGGGAGACAGGCCAGTCCTTTCCTACAGACAGCCCCCCAACCTGAAGCAAATACTCACCAGCAACCACACAACAAAACACTAACCCAGGAAGCTACCCTTGCAACAAAGCCCATTGCCAACTCAGCAACTCTGTCCAATATATCTATTCAAGGGACACCATCATAGGACCTAATCACATCAGCCACACCATCAGGGCTCATTCACCTGCACATCTACCAATGTGATATATGCCATCATGTGCCAGCAATGCCCCTCTGCCATGTACATTGGCCAAATGGGACAGTCTCCACGCAAAAGAATAAATGGACACAAATGAGATGTCAAGAATTATAACATTCAAAAACCAGTCGGAAAACACTTCAACCTCCCTGGTCACTCAATCACAGACCTAAAAGTCACAATACTCCAACAAAAAAACTTTACAGACTCCAATGAGAAACTGCAGAATTGGAATTAATTTGCAAACTGGACATCATTAAATTAGGCTTGAATAAAGACTGAGAGGGGATGGGTCATTACACAGAGTAAAAACTGTTTCCCCATGCTAATTTTCCCCCTACTATTACTCACACCTTCTTGTCAACTGTTGGAAATGGGCCATCCTGATTATCACTTCAAAAGTTTTTTTTCCTCTCCTGCTGATAATAGCCCACCTTAATTGATTAGTCTCATTAGAGTGGTATGGCAACACACATTTTTTCATGATCTCTGTGTATATATATCTTCCTACTGTATTTTCCACTCTATGCATCCAATGAAGTGGGGTTTTAGCCCACGAAAGCTTATGCCCAAATAAATTTGTTAGTCTCTAAGGTGCCACAAAGACTCCTTGTTCTTTCTGCTGAGACAGACTAACACGGCTGCGACTCTGAAACCAGTGTTCTCTGTGTTGCAAACAATACTGCTTCTGTAAAATATTGGCTTTAAACTTCACAGAGATGACCTTGGGAGCCCAGCCTCCCTCTTTATTATTGGCAACTGAATGGCTGTGCAGAATTAGAAAGTGGCCAACAAGAACTAAGGAGGACTTTCTGTGTGATGTTATGATGCACTCCACCACTGAGAAACAGGAATCGGAGGAGTGGCAGGACAGTGAGAAGAGGGACCGAAGGAGAATGTGGCATGACAGAATGAAGCCACGGAGTGGCTCTTAAAGGTTATGGAGCACTAAGCAGACATGCTCCTGGCAATAATAGCTCTTCAAAACCAGCAGCTCTGTGCCTGCCCTCCCCTGCAGCCGCTGTCACAAAACTCTTTCCCATGTGCCCCCCAGACACTGCCAATACACCCATATCAACCTCCCCACTCCAGACTGTACCAGTGGCATTCCACTCCAGCCCCGTCACAGTCCAGCACTGTGGACTTCCACTGCACTCAACACCTATCCCTCTGCAGTTTGGCCCTGTTAAAGTACAGTACCCACTGCATTGTACTCCAAAGGAAAAGGTTGGATATGATCTCTGAATATACACAGATCTTTAGCTCTTCTTGAACCCTTGCTTCTCCTGGGACTTTCCCTTCCTCCATCCCTCTCACTGCTGATGGGTTTTTTTGGTTTGACTCTCTCCTCTGGTTGTTGTTTTTTAATAAAAGAATCGTGTTGGTTTGAAAACAATCTTTATTCTATTAACTGAAAGAAAGAAGAGCCCAGCAAAGCAACATACAATTATGTTAAACCTACGTATTGCATCGTCTGCACCAATCACCTCCTAGCATTACAAGCACTGCAATCCCAAGCATAGCAACATATATAACTGGCTTTCAGCTTCAGACTGCTGCCTTAAGGCATCCCTGATCCTTATGGCCCCACGCTGCACCCCTCTAATAGCCCTGGTCTCTGGCTGTTCAAACTCTGCCTCCAGGTGCTTAGCCTCTGAGGTCCAGCTCTGAGTGACGCTTTCACCCTTCCCTTCACAAATATTATGGAGGGTACAGCACGCTGCTATACGCATAGGAATATTGTCATCTACCAAGTCCAGCTTCCTATAGAGGCAGCATCAGCGGGCTTTCAATGGCTAAAAGCACACTCAACAGTCATTCTGCATTTGCTTAGCCTGTTGTTGAACCTCTCCTTGCTGCTGTCAAGGCGCCCCATGTATGGCCTCATAAGCCAAGGCATTAAGGGGTAGGTGGGGTCTCCCAGGATCACAATGGGCATTTCAACTGCTCCTATGGTGATCTTCTGGTCTGAGAAGAAAGTCCTTGCTTGCAGCTTCCTGAACAGGCCAGTGTTCCAAAAGATGCGTGCATCATGCACCTTTCCGGACCAGCCTGTGTTAATGTCTGTGAAATGTCCAGGGTGATTGACAAGTGCCTGGAGAACCATTGAGAAATACCCCTTGCAATTAAAGTACTCAGTAGCTAAGTGGTCTGGTGCCAGAATTGGAATATGTGTGCCATCTATCACCCCTCCACAGTTAGTAGGGTGACCAGATGTCCCGATTTTGGGGTCTTTTTCTTATATAGGCTCCTATTACCCCCACTCCGTCCTGATTTTTCACATTTGCTGTCTGGTCATCCTAACAGGGAAACCCATTTGTGCAAAGCCATCCACAATGTCATGCATGTTGCCCAGAGTCAGGTTCTTTCAGAGCAGGATGCGATTAATGGCCCTGCAGACTTTCATCAACATAAGTCCAATGATTGACTTTCCCACTCCGAACTGGTTAGCGACCGATCAGTAGCAGTACGGAGTAGCCAGCTTCCACACTGCAATCACCACACACTTCTCCAGTGGCAGGGCAGCTCTCATTCTGTGTCCTTGCACTGCAGGGCTGAGACAAGCTCATCACACAGTACCATGAATGTGGCTTTCCTCATCCAAAAGTTCTGCAGCCACTGTTCGTCATCCCAGACATACATCAGGATGTGATTCTAGAACTCAGTGCTTGTTTCCTGAGCCCAAAAGCAGTGTTCCACTGTGGTCAGCACCTCTGTGAATGCCACAAGTAATCTCGTGTCGTAGCTATTATGCTTGGCGACATCAATGTCACACTTCTCTGCCTTTGTAGTTTAAGGAATAACTCCACTGCCACTCGTGACGTGTTGGTCAGAGTGAGCAGCATACTGGTCAACGCTTCGAGATCCATTCCTGCAGCCCGAAGAGGCACACAATACACAAACCATTGAAAGTTGGCGCCAAATGCAGATGGAAGCACAGGGATTGCTGGAATGCAAAGCAATGCATCATGGGGCGCTGGGACAGGACCCAGCATGCCTCGTGACCTCCTCTGCCTTCCCACAAGTCTTAGTGACAAAAGAGAAAGAGGTACTCTGTGGGATAGCTGTCCAGAGTGCACTGCTCTGAATACCTCTGCAAGTGTCGCAAGTGTGAACACTTTATTGTGCAGGCAGCTGACAGTGTGAACACACAACAGTGGTTTCCTTTCAATGCTGTCTGAGCAGCACTGGAACTCCGGGTGCTGTAACTCTGCCAGTGCCCTTAGACCCTTAAGGTTTTGTTTTGTTTTTAAAAATGCTTATGTTGGCCTAACTCTGCTCCTGTTGAAATCAAACCCTCATTGATGTCAGTGGGAGCAGAGTTAGGCCAACAGTGAGCACTTTGAAAATCCTAATATTTAGCTATATCAGTGGTTTTCAACCTTTTTTCATTTGCGGACCCCTACAAAATGTCAAATGGTGGTGCAGACCCCTTTGGAAATCTTAGACATAATCTGCAGGCCCCCAGGGATCCACTGACCACATGTTGAAAACCAGTGGGCTATATCATTGACATTTCTGCAATTAACAAATTAGAGTTATGAAAGCAACATCTTTACTATATTTTCACTTAAACATTTCTCTGTAGATCTTGAGAAAATATCTTGGTTTTAATAATGGTCTCTCTCCTTTTTCCTTCCCAAAGAGTCTGAACCTTTGTCTTCTGTGCTGTGATTTTGTTCTAGACGATGATGACGATAAAATCGTATTTGCTCTGTTGGACCAGATGACAGACCTTTTGGGGTCTAGTGTACCTGAGGTAATAATTATTCCACCATATTATTATGCAATTTCTCAAATCTTTAGTAGAGCACAAACCGTACTAGAGGAGCCTTCGGCTCCCAAGTTACAATTGTGCACATCAATCATACCAGGTAGCATGTCCACAGCTGAAAGAGTAGGTTTTGCAATAAGAAAATATTCCTTCTTTTGCTTCCCTCTTTGAGTGTAAGTCTTACTTTCTGATTTATCACTCGTTTTCTCCCATGCTACATAATGAGTAGAAACAATGTAAGAAGCAGAAATTTAAGAGTGGTAAACTAAAGAAACAAATGTGTTCTTGCAGAGTGGTTACCATGAAGGAAGCGTGGAAAATTACTGCACCATCTGAAGTCTATTGAAGTCAATGGGAGTTTTCCACTGACATCAATGAGAGCTGGATCAAGCCTTTAACGAGGGGAACAGAAAGTTGCACTGTGCAAAGGCTTAATTTTACAGACTGGCCAATGTGAACTGGATTCACAAGGAGATGACAGCAGTAGGATGAGGTGGAGAAACAGCAAAGAGAGAGAAAAGATGAAGCAACACAAAAGAGAGGTAGGAGAAGAAAAGGGAATGGAAAAAGATTAAAGGAATTAGGAATAGAAGGATGGAAGTCTAGAATAGAAGAGAGAAATTTCTAACAATCCTGACATTGAAGAAAAACAGGGTTAAATAGTAGTAAAAAAGGGATGTTAATAAATCTAGGCCCCTAACTTCCCCCCAAATGCCGCATTTAATACACAATTGTATATTTCTGAAATATGAGGCTGTTCTAACATGTTGAAAAGTGAATGCACTTTGCAACCTTCTAAGAAAATGTAAAGAAGTTCAGCTAGGCTGGATAATGTGGGAATAAACATTGCCGCTGTCAAGGTATTTTTCCCACTTTAAACTTTAGCGTCCAAAAAGTGGGGACCTGCATGTACCCTTCTAAGCTTAATTCCTAGCTTAGATCTGATAGCGCTGCCACCAACCATAAATTCCAGTGTCTGGTACACTCCCTGTCCCCCAAAACCTTCCCTGGGGGACCCAGGACCCAAACCCCTTGGGTCTTAAAACAAGGAAAAATAAACCATTCCCCCTCCCAGACTTTCCCCTCCCTGGGTTACCCTGAGAGGCTACACTGATCCAAACTCCTTGGATCTTAACACAGAGAGGAATTAACCTTTCCCCGCCTCCTTTCCCCCCACCAATTCCTGGTGAGTTCAGACCCAATCCCTTCTGGGGTCCTAAACAGAGGGAAAAATCAATCAGGTTCTTAAAAAGAAAGCTTTTAATTAAAGAAGAAAAAGTAAAAATTCTCTGTACCAGGATGAAATGTTTACAGGGTCTTCAGCTTATATAGACTAGAGGGACTCCCTCCCCCTGCCTAGATACAATTACAGCAAACAGAGGTAAAATTCTCCAGCAAAATACACATTTGCAAGGTTAGAACACAAACATAAGACTAATCCACCTTTTCTATTCTAGTACTTACTATTTTGAACATGAAAGACTGTTCAGATTATTTTGGAGAACTGACCTGGTTGCACGTCTGGCCCTTTTAGTCCAGAGCGAACAACGAACAAACCAAACAGCATAAACAAGACTTCCCTCCACCAAGATTTGAAAGTATCTTGTCCCCCCATTGGTCCTCTAGTCAGGTGTCAGCCAGGTTCACTGAGCTTCTTAACCCTTTACAGGTAAAAGAAACATTAACCCTTAACCATCTGTTTATGACAGCTGCAGATCAGGATAAACAGGGATATGAGGGCTTCTGATATCCATCGCTGTCTTCATTTGCCAAAAAGTGCAGTTTTTAACTGGTTCCTAAAATGAATGGGAAGCCAATGGAGTTGTTTAGGGATGGTGGTGTGATGCAATTTTATTTTGTGTACAAGTTTGGGCAGCATATGCTATCATTCAGCATATGCTAGGGTTGAGGTCAGAGACCTGGGTTTCATAGAGCTAATACTGATTGTTATTTTGCAGTGCTTTGGGATTAGTAAAGTACCTTTCAGTATGCTATAGAGTTTTATAACTAGTCAAACATCAAATTAAATGGTATCACATCATTTTGAATGTTCGCTATTTTTCTTTCTTGTGAAGGAAGTAATTTCTAAGGCTGCAACATCACTCACTGAAGTGACCCAAGATATAATTTCAATAATTGTTGTCTAAAATCTTTTGAACTAGATCTAGAAACTCAGTCAACTAACACATTCAATTCCTGCTAGGATCAAAACCAAGGCCCTGGTCCAAAGACTATTGGAATCAATGTTATTTTTTCCCCGACTTCAAAGAAGTTTGCAGTAGGCTCCAGGTGCAGAATAATCTGATTTATTGACTTCCAGCAGGCTCATGTACATAATAACTATGAGCCACAGTGGTGGTGTTTTGTTCCTTCAAGCTATTTAAACATTTTTCACTTCAAAACCATTTCAAAGGAAACCCTAAAGAGCAAATGCATCTCCATACTCTTCTGTATTGCAATGGTAGTAGTGATTTATGTTGCGTTCTAGTTTATGTAGACACTCTTTTAATTGTACACTGAATTTGTATCAATATTATTTTTGTTGCCATGCAGAGCATTTTTGGTGCCAGCCTATTTAAAGAAGAAGTTGTAACTTTAACAGAACATCTGTTAACCCCCCTTAGAGAGGAAATGCTTTCGTCAATTACTCTAATGAAATCACAAAAATCATTTCCTGGTCTCCAGTCCTACCACAGTTCTCCTATCTTCTGTCAATAGAGGATATTGAAATACACAGGGAAGTGTACGTACACTTTTATCCAGCTCTACAATATAGCCGCAACTTATATTTTAGTGTTAAAGATCATAAATAACCTGTGACATCAAACCTTTTGCAAATATAAAAGGCGATTGATTAAAAAGCTGCTGCGTTGCACAAACTCTACTTTATTTAACATCATGGAATTTGTTCATAAATAATCACTTGCCTAAATGTTTCCTAGAGAGTCGAGTCTTGTTTGAAGGGGCACAGGATGAGAAAGGAGTGTTAGAGACAAGAACCCTGGGAGTGGCCAAATCTAAAGTCCCTCTTGTGCCTTGTGCAGGTCTGTCCTGATTTGTGAGGCTTAAGGGTGTAGAAAGGAAACAGTAGCACAATAAATTATTTTGGGACAGACCAATCCTATATAAAAAAGATAATCTGCCAAATGACTAGATAATGTTTGTGAAGCAGGCATTAAAATTAGCTGACTGAAAGAGGAGATGAGGGGTGTGTTTGTGTATGTGTGTGTGTATACACAAACACACAAGGTCTGGATGGGGACAAAGATAAAAATGAAATGTGATTGTAGTGTAAATACATTAAGGAAAAACAGGCAATTTGGGGTTTATAGGCTCTAATACAGAGAAAAAAGTAAGTTCAGTAATGTGTGTTGTATACAACTGAAAGACGTTTAGGAAGGAAAAATAGGAGACAAGGAGGCAAAATTGCATAGAAGGCATTAATAATGTGGAACCAACTGAAGCTTGCCTGGAGCTGTGATGCCTTGGACATTGAGTACTACAGGTTGTTTCCATGGGACAGTTTGAAACACAGATGAAGGGAAGATTTATCCTTTTTTGTTACAGAGGATTTGATAGTCCTTGAAAGGAAGGAGGAGACGGATTTGGAAGATATTGGCACCGAGTCACTCTACATGGAGACTGAAGATGCATGAGTCAATTACTTAGAGGATTAATGTATATTATAGGCCACCTGGTCATGAGGATGAAGGACTAATAACTGAAGTAGTCTGGGTACAGTCTGGACAGACAAGCTTCTCCACACAGCTCAGCCAGCATATTTTAGCCCTGACCTGCAACAGTCCTGCTATTCCAGTCTTAATCAGCTCTTGAGCATACTGACAAACATAGAATCATAGGACTGGAAAGGCCCTCGAGAGATCAACTAGTCCAGTCCCCTGCACTCGTGGCAGGACTATGTATTATGCAAGCTGGTGAAGTGGTTTTATGATGTAGACAAATGATGACAAGGAAGAACCTATATAATTCACTGCACTAGTGACCTGCCCGGTATTTGAATTTACTGTAGTTTTCCAAACATGAAAGTCTAGCATAAGGGATTAGAATGATGACTTTTACTATGTTTTTCTTCATGATTTGGATGCATGTTTTGGGTCAAAGTCTGCTAATATACATCCCCTAATGAATTCAGTGTATAAATCAGCACAGAATTTGGCCCTTTAAGTGTAAATTATAGTTTCATATAATGCAAACTTTAGCAAAAGTATATTCAAGGACTGTCAATATCAGTATGCTCCATAGGTGCTCTTCATTTTACAACACAATGATGACGTCATGGTGGGATGACTACTTTAGATCTGGAAACAATTTTGCAGTATGATCACTTGTGAGCAGCTGGGTGGCAGAGTGAAAAGGGATTCCTTGCTTTCTTTTGGCTAATTCATCCTTGGACATATGGCCATTAACTTCAGTGGGCTTTCAATCTGGGAGAGTATGGTCCAATGGCTCTATTTTGTCCTGTTTTTGAGGCTGCCACAGTCATGTGTTGTAGTAACCCCTTTGGGTCAGTATATACATTGGGTGCTACATAAAATATGGTCTCAGTTCTATGGGAAGCAGATGATAGATAAAAGACAAGGCATTCCCACTTGGAGCAAGAGTGCAAGGAATTGGACTGTCTTGCTGGAAACAATTAGAGGACTACCCCATTGATGTCAATTTCTGAATTAGAAAATCCCCTTGTAATATTGATATATCATCCTTTAAATGCTAGAATGTTTGCTAAACCCAGAGTATAAAGTGCTACAGAACTACTTTGGAGGAACGTGTCAGGCGCTTCGTAGCACAATGCTGACTATCCTTTAAGGAAATAAACAGCGTTCATAATCTAATTAGCCTGGTTGCTCTGGATCCAGAGTTTACTCAGACTTGAAAGAAGTGAATTTAATTAAAATTAAACAAAGCTCTTCCCTCCCACATGGTCCAGTCCCTTTGCTGCTTCTCTGAGATGACAAAAAGGCTATAAATAAGGGAGTAGTGCTTTTTGTTGCTGTGTCACAGAAGAATAATGAGAGAAACATTGTATCCGGGTGCAACGTGTTCATAGAACCAGAGAAAAAGGACACTGGTATATTTAAAATGAACTTACTACATTTAAATCTCTATGGGTAAACACTGTAAAATGATTGAATTGTCATACGTTCAGTGCGACACATTTATAGTGTGATCAAGATCGCTGTAAGAAAACAGTGGGGACTAGAGAGGAAGCATGCTCAGTTGGTTCTGTTACAGAAGTGGGAGGCAGGAGACCTGTGGTCTGTTCTTGGCTCTCCCAGTGACTCTGTACAACCATTCACAAATCAGTTAATGTCTCTGTGCCTCGGTTTTCCCATCTGTAAAATGAGGAAAATAATATTCACCTATCTCAAAGGAGTACTGCCAGGCTTGCTTCATGAATATAAAATCCTTTGAGATCCTCTAGTGACAGGAGCTACATAGGTATTTTTTTTAAGTATCTAAAAGTATTTTTTATTTTTTTATTTCATTTACTGTCCTCCCCATCCAGCAGTCTTCTAGTAGGAATGGCAGCAGGCCCCCACCACATGGAGTTAGTGCCTGAAAGGAATTGACTAAAACCTGAGCCTGACCACATTCAGAAATTGTTGTAAAAAGCATTTCTTTGGCCTGGAATTTTGATAACTGCTGGCTGTATTCTCCTATCATGTCAATGGGAAATGGGATTGGAATGGAGCCCCAGTGGCAAGGCTTCCAACTCTCTTTCTCCTGGTAAAGTCATGGTGCTGAGGGGGAATCGTGTAGTATTAGCGCCTTATGCCTGGGAAATATGTATTTTTTTAAACTGTGCCAGGTACAGCCCGGCTGCTGACCTGCAATATTTTGTTAACGCTTGTTGGTTTTCCATTTGAAAAATGAATGTGGGTGCATTTGACACCGAATGTGTGCACACAAATGCCATTTACGTTACAAAATTATAGGTACAAATGTAGTAGCAGCACTGAGGTGTCATTAATAATTTTTCCCTACTGCTATTTTTCATAGGAAGTCCTACCAAAGAATCAGATGGATGCAATTCATTATAGGCCCAACCCCCATAGGTTGTTTCAAAACATCTCCATAAAACTAGATGTGGGCTTGACTCCCAAAATTCAGTCCCGGGCTTTTCCATTTGCTGGAGCTTGGGTCCATTTTGATAAAATTTGTATTATAGATTCTCCCTCCCCCATAAGATTCAGTACCTGTGCTTGACAAGCCTCCTCAGTGCCTCCTTCAATGTCATATAAAAGTAAATAAAATAAAATCACTGGTCACAGTAAAGAGCTAGGTCCAGAACCTCAGCTGGAGTAAATCCACATAATGCCATTGAAGTCAATGGAGCTACAGCAGTTGACACTCGCTGAAGATCTGACTCACTTTGTTTCCCAGTATTGGCTGGCTTTGTGTTGATTGCCTTTTCTTATAATATTATAAAGTATTTCTCTGAAATGAAATTTTGCACAAGCTGAAACTGAAAGCAGAGCCCCCTAATCAGACAGATGGAGCTCATTAACAGTTCATTTAAGAAAGGTTTTCTTTGATGCAGACTAATGAAGTTTTCCTAATTACAAAGTTGGTCTAACACTAATGGTAGGTAAGATTTGATGAGAGGAAAAGAAAGGAGACTCAGATACAACATGGGCTGTCATGAGAAGGCAGGCTTTGCTAATCTTGGCCTTAAAGGTTTGTATTAAAACTCTTGGTCATTTTTGGATCTGTTTTCCCATCGGCATACTGTGGCTATGCACAAAGCCCCTTACTGCATGAGAGTGGGCAGATGATTTTCTTACAGCAGAAAGTGTCTTTGATTTAATTTACCAAATTCATACTGAGCCAATGCTTCATCCCTGTGTGAGGGGACAGTGTGCTGTGGGAGGTACTGGGCCAGACTTTGGCCCCAGCAGCCCAAAACAGACTTAAAACTAGTCTGTGTGGACAGCTAGGGATTCCCCTTGCATGCGGGGTCCTCAGTGCCACAGAGGTGAGATGATTTATGAGGGAAAGTTCTGAGTTTTGAGTACAGTTGTCCACGCTCATTTCACTTTGGAACTCTCGTGGTACCTAAAGAGTGGACTCAGCAAGGTGAAAGATCTCTCAGCATTCTCTGCTCCAGAGCAGTGTACGGTTTATACCAGAGGAACAATGGAGTGAACACAGAAGACTACTTTAATAGGCAAACCTGTGTGTTTAAAAAGCATCCTCTTGTAAAGCATCTCCAAGTTTGATCTTTGAAGATCCAGCACTAGATTTTCTTACTGGTTCCATGGTCTGACAGTTTTCACTTTATTTTTACATCACACCGACATATTACAAGCAGTCTTTCTGTTCTCTAAATGTGACCATCTGGAAAACTTACATGGCGTCTGACTGATTATGAATAAGGAAGATCATGGAGAGAGAGAGAGAGAGAGTGTGTCTGTGTGTGTGTGTGTAAACGTAAAAGACAGAAGGATGCCTACTTTGTCAGAAGTGACTGAAAAGCACTCAGCTGTGTTTGAGTGGACCAAAGCCTGCTGAGTTGCTTTCTGAGCTGTGCTTACTCATATAATTTAAAACTACAAAGCCTGCTCCATTGCTACAGTGCTTTTTCCTCCCCTCTGATGTAAGATGTGTTGCTAGTAATCTTTGTGCCTGTTGGCCTAATTACTATAACAAAATGTTCAATAGCGTCTGTCATTAACAAGATTATTTACGCATTTGATTATTTTGTCCTGTGTTTGCCTACATCAGGAAAGACTGAATAACTCATGAGTTTATTTGTTTAGTGGAAGCGCTGGCACAATAGCAGTACACAACAGTGGCCTTGCTGTGAATGGTTTGCACTTCCCCTGTACATTTGTTTCCAGGGCTGTAGAAGGTGTTTAAAGGGGTGTAAAAATAATACATGATTTTGAGCACAGGTGAAAAGTTTTAGACTGACAGCACTTGTGACTGATATCCACAAAGTAGTTATAGCAGGGGCATGCTCACGGGGCTGTAGGTTCCAGGGCTTCCCCATCTAAGTGATGAATCAGGCACTGTTGTCCTCCTCTTGTCCAGTGTTTTATAATGTTTCCCTCTTGTACCTCTCACTTTTAACTGAAGGTGAAAGGCAGCATTAAGAAAATAATCAAGATTCGCTGTTAGGAGAGGTTTTTAGAATAGGGCTCTTCAGCTACTATCAATACCACTAGCAGGGCTAAATATTTGTTAGGATTGGACATCAGGGGCTTGATTCCACTGCCTGGCATAGACAAATACACTTGTGAGGGCAAAAGGGGTGTAAAATGCTAGATCAGAATGGTAGCTTTTAGGATTTGCACTGGTGTCAATAACTGCACCAGGTAAGAAATAGAACCATAGAACTGGAAGGGACCTCAAGAGGTCATCTAGTTCAGTTCCCAAGGCAGGACTAGGTATTATCTAGACCATTGCTGACAAGTATTTGTCCAACCTGCTCTTAAAAATCTCCAATGATGGAGATTCCACAGTCTCCCTAGGAAATTTATTCCAGTACTTAACCACTCTGACAGGAAGTTTTTCCTAATATCCAACCTAAACTGCCTTTGCTACAATTTAGGCCCATTGCTCCTTGTCCTATCCTGAAAGGTTAAGAAGAACAATTTTTCTCCCTCATCCTTGTAACAACCTTTTATGTACCTGAAAACTGTTACCATGTCCCCTCTCAGTCTTCTCTTCTCCAGACTAAACAAACCCAGTTTTTTCAATCTGCCCTCATAGGTCATGTTTTCTAGACCTTTAATAATTTTTGATGCTTTTCTCTGGACTTTCTCCAATGTGTCCATATCTTTCCTGAAATGTGGCACCCTGAACTGGACACAATACTCCAGTTGAGGCCTAATCAGCGCAGAGTAGAGCAGAAGAATTACTTCTCATGTCTTGCCTACAATACTCCTGCTAATACATCCCAGAATGATGTTCACTTTTTTTGCAACAGTGTTAACACTATTGACTCATATTTAGCTTGTGATCCACTATGACCCCCAGGTCCCTTTCTGCAATACTCCTTCCTAGGCAGTCATTTCCCATTTTGTACATGTGCAACTGATTGTTCCTTCCTAAATGGAGTACTTTGCATTTGTCCTTATTGAATTTCATCTTATTTACTTCAGACCATTGCTCCAGTTTGTCCAGATCATTCTGAATTTTAATTCTATCCTTCAAAGCAATTGCAACCCCTCCCAGCTTGGTATTGGCCACAAACTTTATAAGTGTACTCTCTATGCCATTATCTAAATCACTGATGAAGATATTGAACAGAACGGGACCAGAACTGATCCCTGCAGGACCCCACTTGTTACGCCCTTCCAGCTTGACTGTGAACCACTGATAACTACTCTCTGGGAACCAGTTTTGCACCCACCTTATAGTAGCTCCATCTAGGTTGTATTTCCCTAGTTTATTTATGAGGAAGTCACACGAGACAATATCAAACACCTTACTAAAGTCAAGATATACCACGTCTACCGCTTTCCCCTATCCACAAGGCTTGTTACTCTGTCAAACAAAGCTATCAGGTTGGTTTGACATAATTTGTTCTTGACATATCCATGCTAACTGTTATTTATCACCTTATTATCTTCTAGGTGTTTGCAAATTGATTGCTTAATAATTTGATCCATTATCTTTCTGGGTACAGAAGTTAATAGTGCAAATACTGGAGGATCAGGCCCTGACACTTAGGTATAGGCACCTCAAAAGTACAATATAAGATGTGCTAAAACTGTTTACAGATGCTTCCTTTTCCTCTGTCTCATAAAGGTTCCTGTATATGCAACTGTATTTCTAAGGAATTTGGAGATCCAGTTTTCATCCCCTTCTACTTGAATTTTATCTTCCTCTGTTTCATGTATTGCTGTTGGATCAATTTGTGTTCCCACTGAAATCAACAAACCTCTCACTGACTTCAGTGCAAGTGGGATGTATTCCAATACTGCAGACACTTTTTCTCTTTCCCCTGTTTTCCGGGCCTTGTATTTTGCACATTCCGTTTGAATCTGAACGTTTGACTGATGACAACCTACTAGAATCCTGTTCTCTCTCTTGTGTAATTTTCCACATTAGTTTACTACCTAGAGAGCTGACTTTATATTCTAAGTTATGGAATTTTCCATTCGTGGGGTCACTGGTAGCTGAAGGCTGCTCTAATTTGATCTGAAAGGACTAACACAGCACTGAGCAGACCCAAGAAGTGGGGACTGCAAGTGGCACTTTTACCCCCACCCTCCTTCCTCACTTGCAGATGAGGAATTTGGTCCAAAGAGTTTTTCAAGGATTCTACATAGTTTTGATCTAGAATCTGAAAGCAGGTTTGATTGGAATGTAGCTGATGGTACGTGCATGGTTGCATGTTCAGTGTTAAAAAGAAAGCAAAGCATAGTTAAAGTTTTTCTCTGTTCCTCTCAATATCCTTAAGCAAACCTTTCATAAAAAGCTTACCCAGATATTAATTGGCTAAATGACACCTTGTTTGCTCAGAGCAACATCTAACTCATGCCAGTCAGAGTGCTATTTGATTTCTACAAAAAGAAGGGAAAAAATGACTTGCTTCACATGAAAGGGCTTATATTACTTCTTTCAACAGTGTAAAGCAAACACAAAAACAGCAGATAGCATGGAAACTGGATGGGCTTCACTACATTTACAGACTTTCTGGTTTTTTAAATAAGCATGGTTAGAGATTATTGATACTACAGCAGTTGAATCATTCATTGTGAATAATTGACGCAATCAATTCTGGTAGTTTTTTTAATTGGAAAAAGGGTATTTGTGAATAGTTTTTAAATGATTTGACTAGTTCAAAAGCTGGTCGAATAATATGCAATGAATAGATTTGTTCCTGTCAGTTATTATATATTTGCAAATAAATGTTTTCATTATTCAATCAACTCAAAGTGATATTGTAGAATCACTTTTTTGCTAAAACCGTACATAATGAGTCAGCCTGTCCAGTTACTGAGCTACTGCATTCTGCATTAGCTGAAACTTCCAGATGCTTCTCAAAAGTCAATACAAGTACAGCACATTGCAGTATTCCAGCTGCGACTTTATAAAGGGATGGTCGAATCGCTGTGGTGAGGTATGCACTGCAGAATAATGGTTCAGTTGCCACTGGCAGAAGTGCTAGGCCAACAGCAATTTTCCCCTCACTAAATTTCTGGGACAAAATGAATGTTTCCTATGAAGCTGTGTACTCTTTCAGAAGTTTTGACCAGTTCTTGAGATTCTGAGGCACTTACCTTCTCTAATTTAAAGAAAAAGGAAGCTAATATATCACGAGATAGCTAATGTGCTTGGAAGTTAAGGGGTAGGAAAATGGAGGTGAGAGGATGGATAGAAAAGAAAATTGTCAGCTAGACCCTATAGTCAGTGGTGCTCTACAAATATTTATGATAAAGAAAATCAATCTCAAGATCTGTTAAACCAGTAGTGTCCAACGTAACAATTTCCAAGGATGAACCATAAGACCCACACAGGCATATTGTAATTCAAGCGTTCAACCTCTGCAATTTCTATCACTTAAGATATAGTGCAGGAAGTGGCAGTCAGGTGAATAAAATAAATGTAACAGTAAAGAGTGACACAGGTTTTGAACATGCCTTCCAAGGGGCTTTTGACAGGTGCTTTAGCATAAGGTGTAAGAAGTGGACGTTCCCATTGTACTAAATGGGGATGCTGAGTTCTGTCGCTGTCAGGTCAAAAGAAAAGATGGTAATTAGCACATCATGTCTCCTGTCAGCCGTAAACTCATTTTTACAGATTCAGAGGGTGTGAGCCTCACCCCTTACTCTAGCCCCTTTACATGGGGTAAATGATCTGGAGTGACACAGAGGGGTCCTAAAAGTCCTGGTTCTGGCTGGAAGAGCATTCTCCCCAGCTGTCAGGCTACTTCCTGAGGATCAGCTCCCAAGTAGGGGGTGGGGCATGTCTGGGGCGGGTGCAGCACTGCAGAGGTTCTGGGCAGCCCTGGGAGGTGGTTGTAATTTAGACAAGACCCCCAGGGCTGGTTAAATTATGCTGGGGGCCTCTCCAGGCCTTGGAGAATATAAAGGTGGCTTAAAGCCACATTTGGCCCCCTCCCCCTGGGCTTCTAGTTTTATCCTGCACTTCTTAGTAACATAGCACAGCCTCTCACTCACAGAGAGTAAAGCCAGCTGGGACCATTATCATCATCTCTATTCAGTAGTAGTCCAAAGAGAAAACTAGAAAAGCCCTTTCCCTACTGTTTCAAAGAGCTGCATGGTACTGATCTGGATGCTTCCTATTCACTTCATCATTGTTTGGCTAAATCCCATGCAACCCTTGACCATTTAACTCCCTTGCAGCAGCTAACAAAAAAAACCTTGAAGGTTGCAGTTAGACCTTGCAGCAGTCCCTTTCAAAGCAGGTAATTAAGAAAAAGCAGACTTGGTATTAGATTATCTTAAAGTTGTTTTGTAGAGGGACTTGACACTTTATACCTCTTACTGTAAAAAGCTTCAGGTAGCTGAATTCTGCCCTCTGTTAACATGTGTGCAACCCCATTAGCTTGAAAGAGCTTACATGTATATACCTGAAGGCAGAGGATGGCCCTAGAAACCTACTTCCCAGAAGTGACAATGTGAAATTGCCCCTGAAGGTTAGAGCACTTTCTCCTTTCACAACAGAAGCAGATTTAGTCAACACTGATGACCTTGAGAGGATTGAAAAGACTTTATGGCTGACTGATTATCTCTCCAGCATTCTTGCAGCCCTTGGGTAATTAATCCCAGCTTTCTGTGGCTGATTAATATCTGAGCAGATCATTTTTGCCTCCTCTTCCTACAGTCCTGATCGCCTGTGTTATGCATATTTGGGCAAATCCATCTTCCCAATCCTACCTCAGCCCTTTACGGGCAGAGAGGCCCATAATGCATCAGAAATGGTTTGGTTTCACTACAGCCTACACAGAGCTCTTGGGGTGTGATAAAGAATAGGTAGGGATGGGTTACAATACAGATTCCCAGTCATTCCTACTGTGCGTGTGGGGGGGGGGAGTGGGGGAGGAAGGGGCTAGTGCATATAGGAGCTGTTGAAATTGCTGCAGTCAATTAACTCTACTACTCTTCCAAGACACATAAGAAGATTGCTTCCCCCAAACCAATGGAGAATGCTGGTTCCAAGCCCATGTAGTTCGGCTTGAAGCAGGTACAGTATGTGCCCCACACTGTACATAGAGTAGTACAGACACAGTAGTTTTAGGAGCCTCTGGGGCAGTGATTAAACTCGGGAATGAAATCTTGACTCTACTGAAATCATTGGGCCTTAAATGGAGCCAAGATTTCACCATGGGCTTAAATCCATTGGTGCCTTTCCTCAACTTTGTCACTGACTTAATGTATAACCTTGGGCAGATCATTTAACCCTGGCTTTTAACCTATCTATAAAATGGATATGGTAATCTGACCTTCCTCATAAATCAAGTACCTAGAGGGCTGCTAAGCAAGAGCCTTAGCCTTTATGCTATTACACTGCAAAGGGGAATAACAGGGAACTGCAGTTAACACCCCACCACCAGAGGCTACACCTGCTGACTCAGTTGAGTCAGGTGTCTAGAACCTGACTGCTGATTGGACACCACTGTGCATAAAGCTTCCTGTTCCTGGCTTTGTCTGAGCAACTAGTTGCTAGACTTGAGACCTCCTTATTCCTGGTTTTGCTCTTTGTTCCTGTTATCACTACTTGTTACTGGTTCCTGCTTCCTCACCTTAAATCCATTGACTACTCTGGTTATGGCATTTGATGTGACCCTGACTCCACCCCAGACTGCCCCAATATTGGCTCTCACAGATTGTGAGGGTTAATTGATTTAATATTTGTAAATCACTTGTAGATTTGCAAATGAAATGCAATAGTCAAGTGCAAATTATATTAATAATACTTCTCTTATCATTTGTTATTTAGACGATACTTTGGCTTTTAGACTGAGAGCCAGATTATAAAAGCATCTAACCAGGCTCCCCCCCGCCACCTCCGCCATCAAAAACTTAATGTTATAAATTTTACAGTGATGTTAATGCTAGGGGCATGTATGTTTGGGAAGTCTACATCGTTACTTTCTCCCTCCCCCTTTTTTTTTAATGAGACACTGAACAGGGGCTAAAGAATTAAGGTCAGAGTTATACAGTTACTGTCAGAGAGTGCAGTGACTGAGGCTTCTACAAGTGGTTAATGGTGGTCATGGTGAATGGGACAATTAAACAAAACACACAAGATTTAAGCCACTCAGAGCTTCATAAAAAACCCGTGTTGGACAAGAACTAAATCAGTCACTTCCATAGGGCCTGATCATTCCACTGTGTACTAAAAGCTGCCCAAGAGAATGGAACCTCCATGAGGTTCCCCTTCTGGAGGAGGATCCTGCTATCAGGAGCAGGGGGTGCAGGTTTGCCCTCTGCAAAAGAAACTACGGCTTGAGCCTCTGGAATCCAAATTCTCTCAGGATTCCCTACAGATCCTGAAGGCTTCTCCAGAGGTCAGAGCTATCTACGCAGTCCCTGTGTGAAATCCCAGATCCTTTGAAATCGAAGTCACAATTCTCATTGACTTCACTGGAGCCAGGATTTAACCCTCTGTGTCTCCAGAGCAGCTTCTGGACCTCTTGCTTCTTTCTCCAGCTCCCAAGCAGTGGATTTCCAATGAAGTCATGCTGATGGGGACCACTGCTATCTTTGGAGCCCTTGTATGCCCTGGGGCTGCATTAACTTTAAAGACAATTCCCTACAAGGGTGGTGGATGGGCAATGTGTGTAGCACTCCTATTCCTCCTATTAGTCAGCCATGCCTCTCCTCATAGCTCTTGCCCCATGGAGAGCCCTTTCAGGGTCTAGGGATGGAATAGGGTGTGGAGATAGTGCTGCAAAGGTGCTAGCCCCCTTTTCACATGGAACAAGAAGGGAGTCCCTTCCATATGGGCATTGTGGTGTGGGGGGAGATCAGCGATCCAGCCCTTCATATTTTCAGTACTTTTTAGTCTAACAATTGCCAAGTGCTTTTCTTTACAGATGTATACTCAAAAAACTAACTTTGCTCTTAGGCTCTGACTGCAATGCCAAGGAACACTAGAAGGGTAGGATTTTATCCTGAAAGACCCGGCAGACCTGCATTGACCAGAACAATAGCATGTGCAGCTCCATGGTAATAATTATGTCAGTTGTTTCTTTCAGAGACACTCCACTTTACTGGAGCTACACAGATTTATACCAGTTGAGGGTCTGGTCCTAGGAATCTTGTAGCTTCTCTCTTTGTTTTAACACTGCCCTTTTGCTCCAAGCGTTAGGGTGCGGTGAAGATGGATTTATGCACTGAGAGTAATTAATTACTAGGGGATAATGTAATTGAAAGAACAGCTGTACCAGCTTTTCAGATAGGATGTTATTACAGTTCCTGTTATGTCAATGGAATATGTCAAGCAGCCATGTATGACAGAACTCTATTTTTCAAAACGTAGGATCAGTTTCCTTGACCCAGTTTCTAGCAGGGTCAGACTTGTATCAGATTCTCAGGTGCTGATAAGCTGATTGTTTAGAGGGAATAGCAACTAGAAACCAAGTGTCAAAAATCTCCCCCTAGCTACTAAATGATTAAATGTACATAATTCCCCTCCCCCCCCCAAAAAAAACCTTCCTCACTTCTTGTGCAGCACGCTGAACATCATTAACACCATGTCTTATAGCAGTGGCCAATGCCAGGTGCTTCAGAGGGAATGAACAGAACAGGTAATCATCAAGTGATCCATCCAACCATTACGTGGTTATATCTTTTCCTCTCTGCTTTCAATGCCTTTATTCCCTGCTTTCTCTCTCATCTATGAGTTTTGGTTTTTGTTTTTTCCATTTCCCTTTTTCTGTCTCTGTTTCTTTCTTCCTTTCTCTCTCTCCCTCCGTAGTTTATTATTATTGGATGTACTCTTTCCCTGTGCTTACCTCTGGTCTTTTTCCTCTCTCTATCCTGGTACCTTTCTTTTCCGATGCATATTCCATTTCCCACCTGGATCTTCCCTTGTACTCTGTCATTCCTCATTCTTTCACCTTATTGTTTGTGTTATTGTTGCACCAACCAAGATCAGTCTCCACCAGCCACTAATCGCACAGCTATAGACAGTCCTTGCCCTGGAGACTGTATACTACAACTTGCCAAGACAGACAATGGAACTGGTGTTATCATCTCCTATTCCTCTTTCCCCCCATCAATCTTATTTTCCCTCTTATGCTCCTACAATATTTTTGTCTTTCTACACTGTATGCACCATGTCTTTCCTTTTCTCACAAATCTATCATTCCTCAGCTATCTCTTAAATCATTCCCAAACCTCTCCCCTCCCTCGCCTCTTTTCTTCCCTCCCCACTTCTTGCTGCCCGTGTATGCCTGAGCTATATTCCTGGTGCATGCATGAGTTTTCCGGATCAGTCACTGGCCATCTTCTCCTTCTCAATAAGTGTGGTGTCCCTCATAGCCCAGTTATCTGTACTGAGCTCCATAGGCTGGCTGCTGGCACCTTATCTGCTGCACTGTGTGGCCCATCCCATCCCTGCCTCCATGGCCACAGTTAACATCAGGACCTCAGCTATGTGGTCAGCACCCAACCTTCTGAAGGAGGGTGAAGTGGCCCCGTTGGCTTCATGGGCCACGAAAGGCAGTGCTGACTAGGGCCGAGTTGTAAAAGGAATACTGCTAGTACTGAATCATGCCAAAGTTACACTTGGAGTTGAGAATACACAATGGGACATTCCACCTTGTAAAAAGTGACATCCTGTTGCTAAATTTCCTAGTCATAAGGTTTCCTTTGTCCTCAGAACAAAGCTAGAAATGTTCCTTAGCATTAGACGTACACACCTTTTATCTGCAGAGACAGCAGGAATGTAACTTTCTAAGCATTTGATTTGTTTAATTTCCCCATTTGTCCATACATTACAAAGACTCTGCTTTCAGATTAAGCCTTTTAAACTGTTCCCCTTAAACCATCTTCAAATGCATAGCAACTAGATATCTGGATTGTGGTGAGTAGAGAAGAATGGGGCAGATGGTAGTAAATATCCAGTGAAAAATGAAGTGGATCTTAATGTAGTCAATTCACGCTTCCATTGTTCTTCTCATCCTGACTATAGGTCACTGGCTGTGGTAAACTACGTTTGTTATGATCCAGTGAACTGGGTTTAACCAGTGATCATTGGCTCAGGGTCCTGTTGTGCTAGGCACTGTACACACACACAGGAAGACACAGTCTATGTCCCAAAGAGCTTCCAGTCAAAAGAGAGAAGACAGGTTAGGGACAGGGACTGCTTTTGTTTTTTTTTCTGTGTTTGTGCAGTTCCTAGCACAATGGGGCTTCTAGGGGCTACGGCAATGTAAACAACAGCAAAGGAACATTTAAGGGAAAAGGGAAAGATAAACTTGAAGCCCAGAATATATCGTCACTGGTTAAACTCAGTTCACTGGTTCATAACAAATATAGTTCATCAGCCTGTATGAAAAGACCCATGAAGCGTGAATTTACTAAATGATGGTTCATTTCTTATTAACAAAACAAGAAAATTGTTAATCTAATGTACATTCCTGATTAACAAACTGATTTTCTACTGTAGATTGAAGATAATGGCTCTGGGTACATTCACCTTTTATTTTCTATGTCTGTATCCAGTAACTAAACTGATAATTTCCAAGCTAGATTAAACCCTCATTCCTAGACTTCAAACACAGTGCTGATGAGGGTGCCTCACTTGAGAAGTGTCATCCATCCATAGAGGGAAGGGCTCTCTCAAACTGACAGTTGATTATAGAATACTTGCTACCAGGGAACCTACTGAAACAATTTTCCACAGAGCAGTGTTGAATGAGTGAGCATATTACAGTCACTACGTTGGTTATGTATGCAGTCTACTTCTTTGGAAAATGATTCTATTGTAACCTAACGTGCTGTTTCTCAAGGGAGATTATGATAAGAAAATTGTATTTGTTTAGAAGCAGTATAGTTAGATTACTGTATTTGTGCCTCTGTAATCTGAGTTGTGTATGGCACTTTATTTATGCTGTTACTTTATGAAGTTTAAGGGCCAAATTTTCGGCCACAGCCACGAATTTTGCACCCACAAGATTGCTTATGTGGGTGCAGCTACAAAATTCCATGCATGAGCGTTTAGGGCAGATAAATGGATTTTGCATGAGCAAATTGGTTGGGTACCTGATTTTGCATGCAGATACAGATGTATACGTAACTGCATGTACTTTCCAGCCTTCAGCATTCGTGCAAGTGTCAAATATTTGTGGCCACAATCGATGGCAACATGGTTATCCATTAAGCAATAAGATGTTATTCCTTTACAAAATAATGAGAAATTAAATTCCTTTGTAGCTGGAATTCCTGTAAAGCAGAATGCCCTGTAGATTTACACTGCCTGGTTCTTTGAAAACAGGGGCCATATTCTGCTCTGTGCAGCCACCTGATTGACACTTCCACTGTATCTTTTACTTAGACAAGTTAGGCAGTAGAATCAAAATAAACTAATCACAAGACCTGTGGTGCTTGGTCATCTCCTTCACACGATCCATATCCAGAATTTAATTAAGGAGGCTGTTCGCTATTCTAGTCAACCTTAAGGATAAAGATCAGTTTTGGCTAAAAGAACCAAACTGATTCTTCACCCACACCTTAAACCAAACTGAACCCCAAAATTTTCTGATGTCTGAAAAATTCTGGTTGACTTTTTAAATATATTTTTTTAAAATTTGGTCTGCATTTTCTTGGTTTTATCCAAGATGGATGAGAGCAAAGGTACCATAATACCACAAACAAATCATGCAGTGTTGTTGTAGCCATGTTGGTCCCATGATCTTAGAGAGACGAAGTGGGTGAAGTAATATCTTTCTTTGGACCAACTTCTATTGGTGAGAGAAACAAGCTTTCAAGCTACACAGAACTCTTCTTCAGGCTTGGCCTGCCATTTCCAAACAGGCTGCAACCAGGAAATACTAGAAAACTAGCATGATAGCCTGATCTTGAGAGATTTCCAAATCAGAGACATTCAGGTAAGTTTGGAGGAGCTTGGCTTTAGCAACTGAGCTTTTAGATACTTCTCTAAACTTTTAGAGGCCTAACCATGGCTAATCAATTTTAAAATCATACCTAGGAGGAAAGGACACACTCTCTCTGTTGCTGTGTGATAGGTTCTGTCCCTGGTAAAACTCTGACAGGTTAGCCACATTGTCATATTATAAACATTTTACTGATAGCATGTTTGCAGCTTCTTTATTAATAAAAGGTCTTGTATGCTTAAATTTCATTGTAAAGATAATATTATGATGAGCAGGAATATGAATTGTTTGTCTTTTGAGTCAACTTGTTTGCTGGAGAACTTGTTTGCTTATTTTCAGGAACCAGGAAGTGAAATGTCTATCCTGGTGTTAAGAACATACAGCAAGTTAATGCTGTGTTACTTTATGAATGGAAGACTGAGACATTGTGTGTCATGAAAATCCTAATAAAAGATCTAGGCAGACTAGGATTTTCCATTATGGGTCATATCTTATAACATGTTCTTTTGATGCTCTTGTGTTGTTAAAGAAGCAAGTCGAGTCCTCATTTTCGCCACCATAGAGGTCTTCTTGGCACCAGAATTGTTTGAAATTCCATGTCACAAGCAGGAAGGGCTAGATTTGGGGGGCATACTCCTTGCACTGACAGAGACCAGCTTCATACGGGGTTACTAGTGGTGGAGTCTCTCTTCCTGCTTGGCCCCCACTGATTCCTCTGCAATGCCAGCAGAAGAGTGGACTTGTGTTTCTGGGACTTTCAGCTGGAGACTGAATCAGGGCTGGTGTGGTCCCCCAGTGGTCGGCAGGTTTTCTGCTCACTCTTCGTTTATCACCAGCCAGAAAAGTGGCATTTTAGATTTGCATTTGTCCCACTAATGCTGTAATTGCAGACTGGTTCCTGACTCCATTTGTTAGAGACAAGGCTCTGATCCTGCAAGAAACTAATGTCTTTTACTCTCATGGGACTTCACTGAGAGGAGAAGAGGCTCAGCATCTTCCAGGAAGTGCTCAACACAGTGCAACCCTGGGCCTTATTTCAGTAGAAGCAAAACAATTTTGAAAAGTTCAGGGAGTGAAATTCTGCCTCTATGGAAACTTTACCTGTGTTATCAAAATAAGTCCAAGTACTTCCATTCCTAGCCATTACTGCTCACTTGCAAGAGAGCTGCATTTCCTTTACAGTATTTTCTTAACACAAACCAACCAGCAAGAAACTCTTTTATCCAACATGTGTTCCTCCTTAAATGTTTTACCTAGTACTTCGTGGAGAGCCTAATTCTGACTGACGGCAGGATTTGCCTCGAAGTAACTCTTTTAATGTGAGTTTAGTTTCATTCACATGCTCAAAGAATTCCAGGGATGTTAGTTATGAAAGCTGCCATAAGGATTTTGCAGAGGGAAATAAAGCCCCGTACATTTTCTCCACTTGATAAAGGTCTCCAAAGTGAATAGTCACTTACAAAGGTGAGGATCTCAGTTTAGATAACATTTGGAAAAATGCTTTTAAAAACAGAATGGTTTTCCGTAACTTACCTGATTGATTGTCGTCACTTAGGGTAACAGAGATCAGCTCCCACCCAGACAGGTTTAAGGGGCTAGTTCAAAGGGGGAATTGCTGATAGCTAGCACAATAGAATGATGGTTGCTTGCAAAACTACAGTAGTTGTATTTACCTTCCAAGGGCCTGGTCCTGCAATTCATTCCATATGGGCCTGCACCTGCGCTGCCCTTGAGGGAAGTCAGTGGGACTCTGTGTGAGCAGAGCAGTCTGTCCTTGCACAAGGAATTGCAAGAGCAGGGACAAAGTTGATAAACAGGCTTGATTCTGTACCTTTGAAGTGATTTATTGGAATTTTGTTACTGACTTCAGTGGGAACCTGTTTAAACACCTGTTTAAAACTTTGTTTTATTTTCTGAGGGTTTTTTTGTCTGAGAGGTGGACATCTGAGTTCAGAAAAAATCCAGTTAAAGTAAGGAAACAGATGAAGAAGGTCCTGTTTTAGAACGTAACTGCTAACTTTGCCCCTCATTCAGCAAAGCACATGTTTATCTTTATTCTCCACTCTCGCTGCCATGTATCATGTGTAAAACCAGAATCAGAGAAGTATCAGGGCCCTGGAATATATTTTAGGTTTATGCACAATCTGTGAATTTTGTATTTCTCCTCCCTCCTCCCCCACATCAAGATATTTTAGAACTTAAATACATAAATAAGGCTTCAAAGAGATTTACAAAATAACCTTTCTTAAACAAGAAGATTTCCCTATCAAAGACATGACAAACAGCAATGCTTTGTTTGCTAAACCATTTATACAGTTGGTACTTTATTACCATATCAATGAGTAAATATTAAATCCTACTGGAAACAATGAGGCCTAATTATATCCTTTTTACAGAAATGTATTTTTAAGGGGATAGCAAGTAAAGTTAATAATATACTAGGAAGTAGGTTTATGTAGGGGAAAATAGATCTAGATTTCAGACTATTCTTCTTCCTCCTACAGACAATCAAAGCCTAGTGATGACAAGATTATTATTTTCATCAGCTTTATTGGCCCATATTAATCTTATGGTCTCAAAACAGGATGATTTTGCTGCATTTTTTTTAGTAAAAAGACTCACTACCACTGTTTTAAATAAACACGTTAGGACTTTCATGGTGGAGGGACATGAATTACACAACAGGGATACAGTCCTTATTCAGACAAAACTTGTTGAAATCAATTGGATTTTTGCCTGCATAAGAACTGCAGAACTAGGTCCTATTGTTATAATTTATACTTTGTATTATACAAGTGCTTGAAGACCCAGCCAGGATCAAGATCCCACTATGTTAGGCACAGGTACATACAGGATAAATGGGATTTGCATAGGCACCTAAGTGAATTAGGTGCAGTGGCTTTATCATAAGACTATTCTTTTTGCAGTTTTCTTTGGGCAAGTTTGCACTGTGTGTCTGAAACAAGCTGGAGTAAGATGGCATTCAGGACATGATGAAAGTTTATTTATGCGAGTTTTTTTGCTGATGCTTATATATTTAAAAACATTCTGGGTGGATCTGCTCCTGCAAAATACTGAGTGCTCTCAGCTTGCACAGACTGCGGTGAGAGTTGCTTAAATATGTCACTTAGGAAACTTGAACCCAACTGAGGTGAGTTCATCTCAAATGTCGAGTGCCCTCAGTTCCTATTTTAATGTTACCAGTGGGAGGTGAAAGTACTAAGGATCTTGCAGGTTCAGGGCCATAATATTTTTAAATAAAATACAGTTGCTATGGCTCTAGACTCTGTGGGTCTGATCCAAAGCCCGCTGACATCCATGAGAACCTTTTGGTTGGCTTCAATAGGCTTTGGATTAGACCCTACGTAATTTCTAATGGTCTGATTCCAGAGATGATGACCAGAGCAGGCTTAAAAAAATAAAAACAACTTTCATGCAAAATTTACATAATAATTCTTCCTGTTTTTTGCCAAAACTTTGGGGAAAATTTTTTTTTTTAACAGCTCTCATTATGAACAATCCCAGCTCCTAATAGAGTCAGTGGGAGCTAGAGTGGATCAGTGTCTCAGAATATCAGGGTTAAATAATTAACATTATACTCACAGCCACACAATCTAGAGGAATTTCTTTTGTGTAAGAACTATTGTTGCTTATTATATGATTGGAATATTAATCCATATCATCTTCATTATTGAATGACAACTTGGGGGTGGGGCTGAAGAGTTTGATCCAAATATTTTTGAAATATTTTAGCTGCCAGTGACAATGTATTAGCTTATTTGTTTGTATTGTGATAGACCCTATAAGCCCTAGTTAAGGACATGGACCCCATTGTTAGGTCCTGTACAAACACAGAACAAGAAGACAGATTCTGCCCCAAAGAGCTTACACAATTTCAGAATCTCAGGAGTAATATCCCTGATCTTGCTATCATAAGTCATCTAAAACTCCACTTAAAATTACCTGAGAGTTTTTTCTGAGTAAGGACCATTAGGATCAGGGTCATGCACTCCTCATTTGATCAATGCATTACAAACAGGTTTAAAGGTTTCAGAGTAGCAGCCGTGTTAGTCTGTATCAGCAAAAAGAACAAGGAGTCCTTGTGGCACCTTAGAGACTAACAAATTTATTTGGACACAAACTTTTGTGGACTACATCCCACTTCATCGGATGCATGCAGTGGAAAATACAGTAGGAAGATATATATACACAGAGAACATGAAAAAATGGGTGTTGCCATACCAACTATAATGAGACTAATCAATTAAGGTGAGCTATTATCAGCAAGAGAGAAAAAAAACTTTGTAGTGATAATCAGCATGGCCCAGTTGACAAGAAGGTGTGAGTAACAAGTAAGGGAAAAATTAGCATGGGGAAATAGTTTTTACTTTATGTAATGACCCATCCCCTCCCAGTCTTTATTCAAGCCTAATTTAATGGTGTCCAGTTTGCAAATTAATTCCAATTCTGCAGTTTCTCGCTGGATGGAAGTTGTTGAAATCATAGTGGAATTTTTCTAGAGTCTCCTTCCCATGGGTCCAGATGATGAAGACATCATCAATGTAGCGCAAGTAGAGTAGGGGCATTAGGGGACGAGAGCTGAAGAAGCATTGTTCTAACTCAGCCATAAAAATGCCCAAATAAATTTGTTAGTCTCTAAGATGCCACAAGTACTCCCAAGTTTACTACATTGAATGTTTCATATTATCTGAAAAGGACAATGATTCTGAATCCTTATTACATGTACACGTACTTAACAGTTCCAAAAGGGTGATAGTCGTGCACCTTTTATTTTAATTAGCTGAACGATGTGCTCATTCCTTTCAAGAATTTGGGATTTGTGCTTCATCCAGTACAGAAACTGGTGATGGAATAGATCTAGTCCATATCCACCAAATGTCAAGTCAGTATTCCTACTGCAGGAAGCAATTTACAATCTGCACCTTGCAGGATATTTGCAAAATACTGATGGGGCCGGATCCTCAACTGGTATATTGACTTTAATACAGATAAGCCATTGACTTTAAAGCAGTTTGATAATGCAAAGTAGTACACATTGGAAATCATAATCCCGACTATATATGCAAAACAATGGGGTCTAAATTAGCTGTAACTCCTCAGGAAAGAGATCGTGGGGTCACTGTGTATAGTTTCCTGAAAACATCTGCTCAATGTGCAGTCAAAAAGGCTAACAGGATGTCAGGAACCATTAGGAAGGGATAGAAAATAAATAGAAAATATCATAAAACCACTGTATTAATCCATGGTACATGCACACTTTGAAAACTTCATGTACTTCTTACTTAATCTCAAAAAAGATATATTAGACTTGAAAAAGGTACAAAGAAGAGCAACAAAAATGATTAGGGCTCTGGAACAGCTTCCAAAGGAGGAGCGAGAACAAAGATTGGGACTGTTCAGCTTGGAAAAGAGATGACTGGGAGGAATATGTTAGAGGTCTATAAAATCATGAACGGTGTGAAGAAAGTGAATAAGGAAGTGTTATATATCCCTTTACATAACACAAGAACCAGGGGTCACCCAATTAAATTAATAGGCAGCAGGTTTAAATCAAACAAAACGAAGTATTTCCTCACACAATGCACAGTCAACCTGTTCAACTCATTACCATGGGGTGTTGTGAAGACCAAAACTATAACTGAGCTTCAAAAAAGAATGAGATAAGCTCATTGAGGATAGGTCCATCAATGGTTATTAGCCAATATGGTCAAGAATGCAACCCCATGCTCTGGGTGTCCCTAAACCTTCAGCTTCCAGAAGCTGGGACTGTACAACAGGGTTTGGATCACTCAATAAATTGCCCTGTTCTGTTCTTTCCCTCTGAAGTATCTGGCACAGGGCACAGTCAGAGACAGGATACAGGAATAAATGGACCATTGGTCTGACCCAGTATGCAGTTCTTGTGTTCCTACAGAGTGGCTATGCAAGTGTTTTTCTGGTAGATTAATGCTCTTGTTCCTGATCATACCTTCTGTTGGTAAGATGGCTGTATGAAAAACTGGGAAATACAGGCAAGTGTGATCCATCATGGAGAATCAATTTCAGCACCTATCAAAAACAGCTGCTTCCTGTCAGCATCTTTGTATTAAACAGCTGTAGTTTTTCAGCACCACAGTTATAGGGACAGCTCCAGAGTCATAGCTGTGTGCCTGCCACCAGTCCTGAAAAGAAAGGAAATTTAACAAAAAAGCCTTCATCACTCTCAACCTTAACCTTCTTTATTTGAACCCACAAGAACAAGGAATTTTTGAGGTTACTAGGAAAATCCCTTGTGCCTAGATTTTTCAACACATATGGGATATATCTGGTTATCCATTGTTTGGAGATCTTCCTGTCTAAACACACACTCTTGATTTTCACTTTGAAATCAATCCGTTGTAAATTTTTTGAGTGGCTATGTTTCATTTTTCTGGGGTCAAAGAACTTAACTGTGATCTGAACAGCAGTTCTTTCTTTGGTGTCCACTGTTATTAATCACAACTACCTATTCTTTCTGAGTTACAAAGTTTGGGAAACTGTGAATGCAAAGACAGAAGCATGCTCGTGTGTTAGGAATGGGATTCCTGCTCTAGCAGACTGTGCCATTGATGATGGGAATGATCACGACACCAGCCAAATAAATAGATTTATTATGAGCTAGATCGAACAGTGCTGAAGAGCAGAGTGCTAACCCAGGAGTAATCACGTTGAAGTCTGCTGCTGGCCAGGGTAAGGATTGTGGATTTGAGGTAGGGCGGCTGAGCTCTTACCTTTAGCACTGACGTGTTCCAGAGACATCCTGTTTATTCTCCACTCCCCATTCACTCCAATTACATTACAGCTGTCCACAATGCCACTTACCTGGGGGGTTCGAACCAGCAAGGTTCCCGCCCCGGACAATAGTTAAACTGGTATTGGGTAAACTCCAATAGACTTCCAGCCCCTTCACCGTCGAAATCAGTCTCCAAACACGTTTAGATGGGCTGATATCGGACTTCTGCGTCCTGATCAGAAGCAGAGGCGGGGGCTGTTGAAAAACCGTGAGCATTATTCACACAGCACATTTAAAAAATGTTCACTAAAATTTGTTCAGAGAGATCCGAAAAAATTTCATCTAGTTCTAGAAGTGCTAAGGAAAGATGCATTCGGAATTCAGCTAGCAAGCCGATAAAGGAAAGGATACCTAGGAACACCTTTCACCCCAGGAGGGAGTGAGAGAACACCCAATACTAAATGATTATATCTACATCTAGTTATTATTCTGTTTTCAAAGTCAGTGTCAGCTAAATTAAAGCTTATTTTCAAAAGACAGCGATCTCCAGGGGAGGTAAAAGGTAGAGAAACCCGTGAGCAATATTCAGGAATGGAGAGTGCATCATTTCCTCTTGAAAGATTCAGTTTGTTTCCAGGAACAGCTCTCGGACACTGCGTGGCGAATAATTCCACTTGAAACATTAAAAGGTTCAGCTCCCAGTTCCAAACCTGATTCCTTTCTGTGCCAGCAACTCCACCCCTCATTCATTAGTGGGGAAGTTTTGCCCCCATTGAAGTCAATAGGAATTGTCATTGACTTCAATGCGGCCAGGATTTCACCCTCAGCGCGCTGGGGCTGTAAGGAGTGTTCCCCATTGGTCCTAAATTTGCGCTGGGTTTCTTCGTGGGAGTGGTCGGGCATCGCAGAGAAGGGAACTGTTTGAGGTGGGATCTGAGCGAATAATGAGAGCCTCTGGTAATATCCATGCGAATTATACTGTTGCCAGAAAGCACCAGGCGCTGTCCCGATTTCTCTTTCCTGGTGGCCCAGGCGCTTGCAGGCTGTTTTCTGGGACATCTCCTGAAGCTGGGCAGCCCTGGGACTCTGCAGCCTTCAGTGTCTAACCCAGTGATCGTATGAAAACCACCAACGGATCTGGATACAGAAAAGTGACCAAAATGGTCCAAATGAATTCACCGGGTTGTTTTTTTTCAAACCGGAACACGTCCCACCCCCAACCTGCTTATAGGCTCTTAATACAACATCTTCCCCATCTCCCTCCCACCCCCAAACTCACTCTTACCTCGCCAAAATGGAGCCGAAAAGCACCCGAAAAATAAAGCCCCCCTCCCCCCGGTACTGTGCACATGGAAGATGGTGTGCTCTGGATTGGGGTTGGGTTGTTTTTATTTTTCCTATGTCTTTGCATTCATCTCCTTCGCTGCTTTCTCTAGTCATTTAATTCTCTTTTCATGTCATTGCGCTTCCTTTCATTACATTTCATGTCCTTTGTTGCTTTTGTTTTAGACACTAGCTGACTCTTTTCAACAGCCGCAAAGAGGGGCAGTTTGTACCTGTCTAGTTAGGATTACAGGTAACGTGTGTATTGTCACCTTCAAAAGAGATGAGTTCTCTCTCTCTCTCTCTCTCTCTTTCTCTCATATAAGTAGACAGGTATGGAAGAGGTTTACAAGCAGTATATAGCTGCTCCTTAGGAAATCTTTAAGCTAGGCTGAAATCACAATAAAGAAAGAAAGCTGCTTCGAAAACAAAAGGTTCGGCTGACTTCTGTGAGATGTAAAAGCGCAGTGGGGACTAGCGCTGGGAGGGCTGCCTTAGGAGGTAATAGGAAATTTACCTTTTCTGAGGAGAAGCAGGCCCTATATTATTAGAAGGAAAGTAGAAGCTCTGTTACTACTGTTAATTTCAAATTGCTGGAATCTTAATTCACTTTGCCTGCTTGGAGTGGGATGGGCGCGGAGGGGAACCGCGTCTCTGTTTATATCGAGTGTTTCTGCCTGCTGTCATTCCTTCTAGGCTGAGCTCTGTTGAGTAGGGCGTGTCTTGACGGTAGCCCACCTTGATGCGTTTCTGGCCCTGGAGAAGATAAATGACCCCCCCCGCAACTTCCTGAACAGCTGGTTTTATTATTGGGATCTTGAGGTTTGCCTGGAGCTGGGATAACGCGCTTAGCTGTCAGTCAATTTCTAGGAGAAAAATATTATTTTCGAAGTATTTTTTAAACATGAGAAATCGCTCAGTAGTTTTTGTTTAGGGAAGAGACGTCTCTCAAATCCCGGTTCTCTTTTTTGCTGGGTTTTCAGCCGGGTGCCAGAGTGCAGGACCAATGTAAATTTCAGGTGGTTCCCAGTTCAGGACTGTCTAGACGAGCTGCCTGCCTGGCTGGTACAATCTGGACCTGAGGATCAGCAAACCCCGCCCTCCCTTTGCCAGTGGCTGCCCCCCAGCCCACGCTATGCACAGCTGCCCTTTGAAAGGGCCAGGATCAGTCCTGGGTCTCACTGTACCGCCGGTGAGTCACTTTTCCCAGCGCTGTAGCCCCTAGCCCAGCCAGCCGCCGTGCCTGGTGCATCTGTAAAGGGCCCCGCGGGGCGTGGGAGTGAAGCCTCACCAGGGGCGGATCCACTCCTCGGGGAGCGCCTCTCCCGTGGGCCTGCGGGGGGGGCGGCGGCCCGGGACTGGAGTGGGCGTGACGCGCCCTTTTTTCCATTTGCTTTGGCAGGAGATTAGGAAAGGCTCTTCCTGCCCCCCTCCACTCGCCCCCCATAAATAGCCCAGGAGCAGCCGAGCGCCGCTGACAGATCCGGAGCCAGGACCCCGAGCTGCACGCCCCGGAGTCGCTCCTCCAGCACCATGTTCTCCGGCCGAATGGAGGGAGCCCGCAGGGGACGGTCCTTCGACTCCATGAACTCCAGCTTCGAGGAGAACCAGCTGAATAACGAGGTACGGGCGGCCTGCGGGGACGAGGGTTTTTCCCACCCTCCCAGGGATGGGCAGTTTGCGCGGTGCAAGGGGATCAGCCCTGACGCCCCCCACCCCGGCAGCTCCCGCCAGGCTGGTGGGTTCAGACTCGTCTTGCTCGTTGGGAGCGTGGCGACCGCTTAGTTGGCTCTCGTGGCGTATTAAATATCCCCAAATTATCCTAACTGCATCGGGAAGAGGTTTGTTGTTCGGTAACCTCTAGTGAGATCTGCTTTCCCCCTGCTGAAATGTGATTGTTTTCTCTCTCCTCTCTTCTGGGCAATTTGTAAAACTCAGATCTCAAGGGGACAGGCGAGATTTAATGCAGGTCAGCTAGCCCAGTGGTTCTCAATCAAGGGTACAGGTACCCCTAGGGGTACGCAGAGGTCTTCCAGGGGGGCATCAACTCCTCTAGATATTTACCTAGTTTTACAACAGGCTACATAAAAAGCGCTAGTGAAGTCAGTACAAACTAGAATTTCATACAGACAATGACTTGTTCATACTGCTTTATGTACAGTACACTGATATGTAAGTACAATATTTATGTTCCAATTGATTTATTTTAGAATTATATGGCAGAAATAAGAATTTCAGTACTAGTGTGCTGTGACACTTCCATATTTTTATGTCTGATTTTGTAAGCAAGCAGTTTTTAAGTGAGGTGAAACTTGGGGGTACACAAGACAAATCAGACTCCTGGAGGGGGTACAGTAGTCTGGAAAATTTGAAAGCCGCTGAGCTAGACAATCAAGCTATCTTTATGCAGTACAGTCACAAGGCTGGCGGGGGGAACAGAATCTATCCTGTTAGGAAAAGGGGAAGAATTCTCTCCAGGGGAAAAGTGGATGGGGGGGTAGGGGGCTGAGATCATCATCAGCAGAGAAACCCCTAAGGAATATCTCCCTCCTAGCAATTTAATACATTTCCACACACACCCCAGTTCCCAACCCGATGCTCAGACGCAGATTACCCTGTGTTAGCACTGTGCACCAGGGTACAGTGCCACATAGAAAGGAGCTGGAAATACACTCATGCTGGGGTGCTGGAACAATTTGTATAGTGGCGATGCTGAGAACCATAAACAAAACTATAAACCCCATATATGATGGAAACCACTTGAAGCCAGGGGGTGATGCAACACCCCTAGCACCTCTATTTCTAGTGCCTATGCTGTCATGCTACTAAAATAGAACATATGTTTCCTGATGTTTGAAACTATCATGAGCAAGAGGTGAGCTGGGCTGTCACTCTTAAGAGTGCATTGGGGACTTATTGGAGCCAGCACTGGGAGGGCTGCTTAGGAGGTAATAGGAGATTTACCTCTGCTGAACCTGCCCTTGATGTAAGTAGTTTGAACACCCCTTCCTTGAGATCTGGAGCAGATTACAAAAGGCAGAGGCTCCATGTTAGTTCAGCACTAACATCTGCCCTTCATGAACTGGGTCTGAATAAATTAGGCAGCTCTGCTCTAGTGCTCTAGCCCCTTCTCTACCACACAAGGGACAGGATCAGCCATATCCCACACCCAGTCGTCATTTGGCACGAGGTGGGCAATCTATCTAAAGCCAGACAAGATGCATCAGTTTAAAGCAGCAGTTTTCAACCTGTCCCATTACACCAGAGGAAAATTTTGGGGCACCACTGCTGTCTAGCCATAAAGTCTAAAGTGAGCGTGTTCCCCTGCCACCTGCTGTGGCCTCCTGTGGGGTTGCAAGAGCCTTGGATTCAGAGTTCATGCATGGAAAGCATAAGGGGAAGGGTATTGCTTTGTCTTGGGATTCATAGAGATAAAAGGCCTGTTTGCACCCCAGTCAGTTTCACAGCCATTTCATTAGGGATTAGAGATGTCTCCCCACGGGTATAACATGGTGCCAATGAATTCTTGAGCCTAGTTTTCAGTTGTTTGGAATAAATGACCTGCTGACGTTTTATTTCGTAATGGGATTAAGACAAACACCCTGGCGGCATTTAATAACCCCTCATTTAATCTTAGCGGTGCTGGCGTCCTGGGCTATCTGCACAGTCACCTACAAGATTAAGATGGATTTCGCTGAGCCCTTTTCAGCCCCACTGAGAGACTCTATGGGCCTGTGAATTACATGGAATGGCTAGGGCCCACCGGATTAAATTGGGATTAATCTTCTGATGTTAAAGCTGATGAAAACATTGGAACCCTCCAATCCAAAGGCGACAGAACAGGAGCGGGCCCCATGTGGTCTGCTAGTTTTCTCTAGAATTGTGATCCAATTTTGCAAGGTGTTGAGTGTCCTCAACAGACCTCCCACTGAATTGATTTTATTGGGAGCTGAGGCCACTAATCATATCACAGGAGGTCAGGGCCACCCAGAGGATTCAAGGGGCCTGAGGTCTTCGTGGCAAGGGGCCCCCACTGCCAAATTGCTGCCAAAGACCTGGCACTTTGGTGGCAGGTCCCGGGGTGGAAGGACCCCCCTCCGTGGGTCTTTGGGGCACTTCGGCAGCAGGTCTCACAGTGGAAGGACCCCCCGCCACCAAAGACCTGGAGCAGAAGAAGCTCCGGGAGCCTGGGCCCCACGGGAGTTTTCCGGGACCCCTGGAGCAAGTGAAGGATCCCTCTCTAGGGCCCCCTGAAAAACTCTTGTGGGGGTCCCTGTGGGGCCCAGGGCCTAGGGCAAATTGCCCCACTTGCCCCCCCCCAGATGACCCTGCAGGAGGTGCTCAGCACCTTGCACAACTGGGCCCGTAATTCACAAAGGTGACCACCTGCATAGGAATTTTTTTAAAATTGGGGTTTCTACCTTCTTTTTCCTCTTAATGAGGTGTAAAAAGGCTTGACAAACTGTATTTTTTAAGATATTTATTCTGACTTTTTTGTTTTGTTTTGTTTTTTACTGTAGAAGTACAAGGAATGTCCAGTCTAGTCTTCACTGGAGGACTTCCTTTGTTTTTTTGGATATTTATTGTGAGGTCCTTTCCCCCACTCCATTCCTGATTGAATACTCATGGCTGGAGGGTTATACAGGTTTTTACTTTCTGCTCTGAAAACTGAACATTTTATATTTAACCTAAGTATTACTGTAATATATATATATTAGCTTTCTCTCACATTCATTCCCTCCAAAGAAGTACACAGATGCTAAGAGGAAAAGAAAAAGTGACTTATCAGGCAGAGGAGAATAGGAGGTGCAAGGAAGAACTGGAATGTGCTGTAGAATAGCTATTCTCTTCTATGCTACCATTTTGTTTCTGTCCTGGGGTTGCAGCAAAATGGTGGCTGCATTTACTCAGACCTCCTTCTCCATCCCGTTTGTTGTTCATTCTGTATGACATTATTATTGAAAACCAATGGTCACTATTGTCTTTTTCATCACGCAAACATAAACATATAAAAGAATCTGTATTCTAGAGATCTGTGAATTTTTAGTATTCTAATTTCTCTCCTCTTCTTTCCCCCCCACCAGTTTTGTAAGATGGAGACACTCTTTTGAAACTACCCATTACAGTACCATACATTATTTTTCTACGCTTTCTATGTCCCAGTCATATTGTGCTTTGTAGGCTTGTAATAAGTCTTTCTCCCAAATCTGGACCTTAGCGTCCAAAATCTGGGTGCTTGTATGAACCTCCCCCAAGCTTATTACCAGCTTGGATCTGATCTCGCTGCCACCAGCCAGGAATTTCCAGGGCCTGACTCCCTCTCTGGTCTCCCAAAACCTTCTCTGGGGGACCCCAAGACTC
>NC_133772.1:45765508-45801995 GCF_003597395.2 Chelonoidis abingdonii
CAACTGGGAAACTGAAGATGAGAAGCTTACAGATAGAAAAAGATCCCCTCTCATAGCTGAGAGCCAGACAAAGACAAAGACCCAAAAAAATTCCCTCCCCTGAGCTTTGAAAAATCCGGTTTCCTGATTGGTCCTCTGGTCAGGTGTTTGGTTCCTTTTGTTAACCCTTTACAGGTAAAAGAAACATTAACCTTAGCTACATAAGTTGATCCTAAGTATGACATTGTTTTAACTAGGTCAATACGAAAAGAGAAAGTATTAGTGTTTATTTGTAAAGTTTACAATTTGTGGTCAGTTGCACATCTTACAATATCATTTGTAACTATGCCAAATTTCAGAATAAGGTGGTGCATTACACTGTATAAAATGATTTTGTTCTTTGACAGCTTTTGCTCTCAGACAATGATGTCCCACTCTGTGTAGCCACAATACAGACCCAGGAGCAGCGCCAGGGTTTCTGGCGCCCTAGGCAGAATTCGGGGAGCAGCATTTTGTGAGCTCCCCGGGGGGCGCACGGGAGCTTCCGGTTTAGCTCCCATCGAACCACCGAAGAAGGATCCTTCGCCAAAATGCCGCAGGCGACAGCGGCAGTCATTGAGCTGCTCAATTGCCTGCCGCTGTTTTCCGCAGCATGTCGGCAGAAGGTCCTTCTTCGGCTGCACCACGAGAGCGGAACCGGAAGCTCCCGTGCACCCTGTGGGGAGAGCACAAAATGCCGCCCCCCCGAATCCTGGTGCCCTAGGCAGCTGCCTAGGGTCACCTAATGGAAGCGCAGGCCCTGTACAGACCCCTATTCTTCACTTCTAACTTCAGCTGCAGTGTTGCTGGAGAAGGATGTGATCTGAAAATGGAAATGTGGGCCTCTGTGTTTGAGAATACCATGTTAATGCTTGTGAAAGGTTATTAAATTTTCCTATCTGTACAATATATGACACTACTCCTCAAACATCATAACTTGAACAGGTGTGTTTATGGATCTGATCCAAATCTCACTGAAGTTAATTGAAAGAGCGCTATTACATTCAGAGGACTCTGGACTAGACTCTTATGGTCCAATTTCAGCAAAGGATCTAAGCATGTACTTAAGCCCCAGTGATTTGAATGCACATCCTTGCCTGTTATGTTGAATCAGACTATGGGTATGTCTACACGACCAGTGCTGCTGTGGCACAACTGCAGCTACTTTGCTGTAGTGCTGTAGTGTAGATACTTACTACAGAGATGAAAGGTTTGTTTCCATCACTGTAGTGAATCCACACCCTTAAGAAGCTGTAGCAATTCTTCCATTGATGTAGTGGTGTCTATAGTGAGGGTTGGGTCAACCTAACTATATCGCACAGGGTGTGGAATTCTTCACAACCCTGAATGATGCCGCTAGATTGATCTACATGTTAGATGTAGACAAGGCCTGAGTGATGAAGTCTACACCATTATCCAAAATCAACATTCTTCATATAGTAAAGAATCTTTAGTGGTGCCCATTGAGTTCAGTGGGCTTTGAATCAGGCCCTAGCAAAGGGGTTAACACCTGCATGCTCCAAACTAATGCATATAATTATTAAAAGTAACCCAGTTATTTGTTTTCTGCTCATATGCAGCTTGGCTGTCTCTGATGGAGTACCCATTACTTTCTCTGTAACCTAGAACTCTGTCTTCTCTAAATATATGTACCTGCTTCTGTTCTTTTTCAGTACTCACTCTTTGGGAAAAACAAATCCTAATGGCTTTGCCCTGATCCAATCCCACCTTTCTGCTGGTGGCCTAGCATAAATCCTGATTCTGCTAGAGTCATTCATTCCAATTTGCCTAATCTTATCATTTGGAAAGGCCATCTGTGTGCAGATGAGGTAGTCAACTTGATGTAATGTGTGCCAAAATTAGCTAGGCCAAGTCTAACATATGTCAAATAGAGATGATCCATCCATAAAAAAAGTTTACTTTGCCAGAAGTGATAATGGGATGCTATTTATAAGTCATCTGAGCTTGTTTTCTGTCTAGAGGGTGGTGTCTGTTCCTGGATCTTTTTTAATCCATCTTGGAATAAACATTCTCATCTTGTTTTCCGCAAAATGTCAAATATTTTGCTACTGCAAGCAACCTGCTTAATTCTTAATGTACCATCACTTAATGCACAACATTCCTTGATGCACCATCAGAGAAAGGGATATGGGGTAAAATGAGAGCTACAGATGGGAAGGGGGAATAAAGACAGTTGAAGAGCAGAATGTCATACCAATTGATATATCTGAAAGCTTTATACATAAAACTTGTCAGAGACTAAACTAATCAGAGATCGTTCTGAGACTTACATGTTGGAGCATTTTCAGAGCATGTTTATGATAGTTATTTTAAAGCATATAGCAAAGAACTCTGAGAAGAAATCATATGGCTTTACTGATCAGATTATACCTAAGTTTCTAGTTAAGGGGTTTTATTCAACATATTTTTCTGGTTCCTTTAGGTTTTTGTCTGGTTCCTTTGCAATAGTAGTGGCTTCTGTCCAAACAGAAATTCTGGCTCAGAGATACAGAATGGAGAGGAACTCCCAGTGCTAGGATATTAGGACTTAATGCAGCTCCTGTTGAAGTCAATGAGGCTTCCATTTGTTGGCTCCAATGGGTTTTGGATGAGGCTTTTCAAGTTTGTACTTAACCCCTAGAAGTATTCTATTGAAGACTCATGCTAATGCTTATTACTTCTGCAAATCATTTATTTTTAATTATAAACTATATACTTTTATAAAATATATGCACTGCATCCTGCTGAAGAACTACCAAAAACCTCCCAACAGGGTCCATATTGATTTAAAATGCCCCCACCCCATATTAAGCCCCAATTTTATAAAGACTTGTACATGTTCCTATCTGTATGCATGTGAGTGTATATAATTTGAATGGCACTTCTATTTTTGCAACATATCCATCAAAATGTGATATTATTGCACTGAGAGCTGTAGCCTATAAACTGTACAGGAGTCTTTTCAACCTATTTCTTATGCAACATATCTATATTTTCTTATTTGCTTTTAGTTAAATAAGTCAAATTACACAATGATTGAAGACTATAAAGAGAACAAAGACAATTCAGCTGAAAGAGGTAGAGCCGCTGTCATTTTTTCCTTAAAGAATGAAGTTGGAGGACTTGTAAAAGCACTAAAACTCTTTCAGGTATGTAGTCCTCACATTTCTACACAAGGTTTTCTGAATGTAAGAGTCATTTTGGCATCCAGCATAATTTATTTCCCATAGTAAGAAAAGATCCATAATTAATTGTGAATGCAAAATTGTGCCTTCAAAATTAGAGGCTGTGTTAATACCCCTCAAAAACATGTCTCTTTCTCCTGCTCCCACTGAAGCCCAGAGGAGTTTTGCCTTTAATAGGCCAAGGGTACCGAAGCTTCTCCTTTTAGAAGAAATGGATCCAAAATAATAACCCCCCTGATCAGAGTATTCCAGATCTCAACTATACTGCAGCTCTCCATTTCTATGATGGGATGAATCAAAACCCCACATTTGCAATGTTTCAAAGGTTGGGAGTCCAGCTTTGAACTTTCTGGATTCAGCCTATTGGTACTACTTGCTGTGTTTTCCTCTTCTTTGTGACAACTATCTTACATATGAAGGAAGACTGGATTAATTCTTTTCCAGATCACCAATGTCATTCCTTTATCAATGGAAGAAGTTGCATTACCATTGACAAGATGAGATACCCCAGGTTTTGAGCATACTGTCTATACAACACACTGAGCCACTGGGGAGGAAGTGGGTTAATACTGCTCTCCAATGTGTCCTTGCATAATATTACTACTAAGAGAGCCCTACTCATTCATTTTATGAAACATATTGTTAAGGAATATTCTTTCAGGTAAAACAGAAGTTAAAGATACTATTGGAAAATTATCATTTTAACATCTCTTTTTATTTCTAAGAGTAACAAATATTTGTTCACTTGATTGGCAGACAGTGATTTATCGTGACTCAACTGCTAATCAACTATGCTAGCTAATTAACCTGCAGATTTTACACTTTCAATAGACAGTGGTAGGTTTGCTAGAATTAGGACTATGGAATTTGGTCCACTTTTGCCTCTTTTGTGCTTAAAAATTTTAAATAAAATATCTTTTACTATATTTATAAATTATAGCAGTATAGATCTGATGAGTCAAACAATGAAATCATGGAGAGAGTCATCAATAAGAGACTAAGAAGCGAAGTAGATATTCGCACAAAATCAATATGGCTTCATGTTTGGAAGTTCGACAGTAGTTGCAGTTTTTGCACTGAGACAGCTAGTGGATAAATTTAGAGAGAAAAGGAAATATATTCACATGGTGTTCATTGCTCTGGAAAAGGCTTTTGACCGAGTTCCAAGAGAAGTCATCTGGTGGTATATGAGGGAGAAAATGATGTCAGAACTTTATGTGCAGCGTGTTCAAGCCATGTATATATGTGCAACATCAATAGTCAGAACTTCTAGTGGTGAAACGCAAAACTATCGGTTAAGGTGGTGGGAGTGCATCAGGGATCAGCACTGAGCCCTTTCTTGTTTATCCTTATTCTGGATACCATTACAAAGAACATACAGAAGGAGGCACCTTGGTGCACATTGTTTGCAGATGATATTATTTGACTCAGTGAGAAGAAAAATAGTCTAGAAGATGGAACTTGATAAATGGAAGGATGTGTTGGAGAGACATAGGCTCAAAATAACCAGAGGAAAAACAGAGTATATGGTATGGAATTTCAATAATGTGAACACTGAAGAATTATCTTTGAAACTAGATGGGCAGACAAAACTAAAACACAAAGTTTCAAGTATTTGGGGTCCAGAATCCAGGAAAATGGGGAAATGGCAGACAAAATTAGAGCTAGGATAATGAACGCTTAGTATGTGTGATATGTGACAGGAAGATACTAGTAAGATTAAAAGGGGAAGTCTATAAAAACAGTGTTCCATCCAGTTTTAATGTATGGTACTGGGTGCCAAAGAAGAAACATGAGTAAATGTTCTGTTCCACAGAAATGGGAATGTGGAGATGGATGAGTGGTGTAAGCAAGAAAGACCATGTGAGGAATGTGTATGTTAGAGACATGCTCAAAGTAACACCCATAAATGAAAAAATGAGGGAGTGCAGGATCAGACAGTTTGGTCATGTAAAGAAGAGTCCTGACAACTACATGGGGAAGAGAATCCAACAGATCAAGGCTGAAGGAAAAAGGCAGAGAGGCTGACTGAAGAAGGAATGGTTGGTTGGAAAGAAGGACAAGGAAGGAAGACATTTTAACATGTGGTATGATAGAGAGAGAGAAAGAGAGAGAGAGGACCCCATTTGATGGGATTAATGCAATAAGAGGAAGACATTTCAAATTAAAATTGAGGAAATAAAAGCACCTGTCTTTCATTTTCTCTCACATGGGAAAGTTATTTTTTTAAACAACCATTCCTTATCTTTTTTAATAAGCAAGCTGCTATTAATAGGTTTGTTTACCTAAAGATACTTCACTAAGATAATGTCAAACAGTAGAATATTGGCTTGGCAAGCAGTGCAGATTATCTAATCAACCTGGCTTAAAACATTTTTTCTTATAAATAGGAGAAACATGTAAATCTGATGCACATCGAGTCCCGAAAGTCAAGGCGAAGAAATTCAGAGTTTGAGATCTTTGTGGACTGTGATAGTAACATGGAACAACTGAATGAGATCTTCCACCTACTGAAATCCCACGTCAATATTGTATCCGTGAACCCCACAGATAATGTTACTGTGCAGGAGGATGGTAAGTATGGAGGGATGTTCTAGCAAAACTGCATAAAGGGAAGAGGATATTGTGCTACTTTCTGATGAGTTAGTTTTCAATTATTTTATGTCAGGTATTTGGGAACTAGTAGAACAAGGAAAGGGGGTAAAACAAAAAGTGTGTTCCATTGAAAGCTATAAGATGAGATGCTCAGATGGTGAGTTGGCATATCTTCATTGAAATCAATGGGGCTATGTTATTCACATCAGCTCAGGATATAGTCCATCACTTCAGTCAGTGCAGGTTATCCCTTCCTACACTTCACACTCTGTAGAAATCCATCTTGTGCTTCCCCAGTGGAGATGGTTCCATGTTCTGTCCCCTGTATAGAGATTCTCTCTTGTTCTCTTCCTCCCAGGCAGAGATACCCACTTTATGAATGTTGCTCCAGAGGATGCTCCTCTTGTTTCCTTCTGACTTCCTTTCCCACATCAGGATGGTGAGCCAGGATTAGTGCTGGTCTCGTGTAAACCAGGAAAAATGCTTTAAAATATCAAGGAAAGAGGCTTTCTATTTTCTGGTTCCAACATTCAGGGGAGGTGAGATCCACCCCAGAGCGCAGGTTACAGAGTGTCCTCATTGTAATGGAACTGCTGCAGTTTCCTTACATAGGGTTTGGGAAGCTGCAGATTGGGTGAACTGCGACCCTTCCTCTGCTGAGCTCTCCATAGGCCAGCACTTTGACTGAGGGCCTGGGTGAGGATTCAGGAAGGTGGTCGGTGGGTCCCAGAACTAGAAAGATGCAGTGGTCACAGCAGCCCTCCATGTATGGGTCTGTACAAATTGTTCTGACCTAGAAAGTGGAGTGATGGCCTAAGCAGGGGGGTCCCATGTAACTCCCTCACATAGGGCCTGATTCTCTACCGCTCTGCAGCTTGTGTGCAAGGTGGATGTAAAATGCTGCCATTCTGATTTGATAGTGCTTTTCACCTATTTTGTACTCACGTTGCACTGGTTGAAATGATTGAGTGAAGTTCAGGGAAACCAGCGTTATCAGACCCATAGTCTTTGCTCAGTTGTAAATTACTACACAAGGTGCAGGGCAGTGAAAAAATAAGGCTTGTAGCTTCCCTGGACAACACCCATTTACTCTGGCTTTGTACAGAGGCAGGGGTTGAACATAGCCCGGCTGACAGGGGAGCAAAGACTCTATTGGGCTAAGCAAAGCCGAGCCTATAATAAAAAATGACATGTCCCTTTAAGGCTGCAGGGCTCCTGTAGCTGAGAACCCCAGACTCAGCTCAGGTCTACGCTAGCGGGGGGGTCAACCTAAGATACACAACTTCAGCTACGTGAATAATGTAGCTGAAGTCGATGTATCTTAGGTTGACTTACCTGGCCCTGAGGACGGCGGTGAATCGACTGCTGCCGCTCCCCCATTGACTGCGCTTCCACCTCTCGCGAGCTGGAGTTCCAGAGTCGACGAGGAGTGCGATCAGGGATCGATTTTATTGCATCTACACTAGACGTGATAAATCGACCCCCGATAGAGCGATCACTACCTGTCTGATAGTGACGACCTGCCCTCAGTTAGAAAAGCTGTTCACATTGACAAGAGCACTCCTTTCTCCTTATTAGGGAGGCAGTGTGGTTCAGTGGTCAGAGTTCTACACTGTGACATGGGAGGCCTGGGTCCTATTCACACCCGGCTGTGTAATTTTGCGCAAATCACTTCCACTTCACTGCCTCTGTTTCTCTTTCCGCCCTTTGTCTGTCAATTCCAAAACTCTGTAGGGCAGGGACTGTCTCTTACTATGTGTTCATACAGTACATAACACAATGCGACTCTGATCTCAGCTGGAGCCTGGAGGGCGCTAGTATAATACAAATAATAACAGCTACAGAAAAAGCATTTACGCTCCAGCCCCTTAGTTAATCATTTCCTCCCCCTATTTTTTATGACTTAATGTTCTTTAAGGAGAGTGTTTTAGTGACACAGGAGGAAGTGTTAGAAGTCGTGCTGGTGCCAGATAGGCAGAGGACTCCCTCATCCTCTTCACTGCCTCTTCATTTCACTTGTAGCTGCCAGAGCTAAACTTGAAACAGGCATTTCCGCTTTTAACCTGCTGGATTTTATTAATAATGTTGTGGATTTCATGCATTCCTTAGGCATGGAGAACACACCGTGGTTTCCTAAGAAGATCTCAGATTTGGATAAATGTGCGAACCGTGTTCTGATGTATGGGTCTGAACTGGATGCCGACCATCCAGTAAGTAGCTTCCCTGCTATTGTAACAATGAGTGAAGGCAGATCAGTTTTTGCCCTATAGAGTGGCTTTGTGGTTTTGACTGTGTAACTCTGGGACTTATTCCTGGTGTCCTTGCTCAGGCATTGCTCTCATTGACCTCAGTTCTGCAAGCTTTAAAGGGAATCTTGCCTATGTAGCAACTGCAGGGTTAAGTCCTGAATACTCAGACAAAAGGAATGCTGTTTTGAACTAGATTTATTTTCCCTCTAAAGTAATACACAGTCGTTTTCCTCCACCCCCACAAATAAAAGAAACAAATTGAACTGGGTATAATTTCTAATTTTCAGAGCAATCAATTAAATAACCAATTTAGTGTAGGTAAAGCTTTGAAAAAGGAATCCTTATCTACACAATATTTACCTCAAGAGTTATGTGCATGAAGTTGCTGATCTCCGTTTTAAACTGAGGGATTTATTTATTTCATAGACTAAGAACAACTAACAGACTCCTATTTTGACCATTTATTTTCCCAAGACATGCTTTTACAATAGTGTTTTCTTTGTTAATAAACTTATTTATTACAGAGCTGGAAATATGTATTACTTTTTTCCCACACATAGGGTTTCAAAGACAATGTCTATCGTAAGAGGCGAAAGTATTTTGCAGACCTAGCTATGAACTACAAACAGTAAGTATGATTCCTTGCAAAACAAGTCTCTTGCTTTGGAATAATGAGGTGGGTAAAATAAGTGTAGTTCACATTCACCAGGCCACATCTCCAGGCCTAGCTGATCTATGTTTGGTATAGGAACCAGCGTGGGAGGAATAGAAAGGTTGATCGAAGCCACCTTACTACTCCCAGGATCTCTGATTGGTCTGAGGATCAAACTATAATTTAAAGGTTGCTAGCTAATTATGCTAGCTAGAGTGGTCCCAGTGTGATGGCTCCACCAGCTGGGAGTAACTGGACTGCAGTGCTTTCTGGCTCAACCCTCTTTTACTCATGGTCACTCCTCCACCTTGTTTAAGAACACACCATGTAACTGAGAGAGTTAGGAACACATGATGTGCAGCTGTATATACCAGCTTCATGGTTATCCTATTAGGGCAGATCTCTGTCACCTTTGTGCCACTGGAGTGGTGCAAAGACATTGAGGTCAGGATCTAGCCTGCTGACTGATAACTCTAAATGAAGCAAGAAAATAATCATTGTTCTAGTTTCTGGTTCATAAGAGTGCAGTTTCTGGTCCATAATGGGGCATTAGGTACAATGTTTAGAAGTGCACAGTGAAATGAAACTGAAAAGGGCCTTGTGGTATTTAGGACCCCATAGTGGGCTCTCCTTGACTCAGATACAATAGTGACTTAAGTGCTATAATTTGACTCTAAGCATACTTTTCATGTTGGTGTTCCATATCTGGGTTTAGATGTCAACCCCCTCCACTTGGAAATGACACAGAAATGTTATAAACCTGTAATCACAGCAGCATACACTAATGGAATCAGAAAGCACAGCATAAATCCAATAGTCTGCAGTTATCTTTGGGAGGTTAATTTCTATCATCTTTGTTTGTCAGGCCCTGAAATCGCTACTGGTAGAATCATGACACAGCATTCCGATTACTTTCAATGCGTTTTGACTCAAGTCCTCACAATAGTCCAGTTTAATCAAGATCCAGAAGGCTAATGTGAGGTGATAGACTAGGTTTAATACATTTTGACAGATACTCATGGTTTTTCTAGAGAAGTGTGATTTTCACATGGCAAATGAACATTTAGATGCGTAGATTTATCATGATGTTAACTGAGCTCATTATCTTTCCTTTCCTTTAAAGAAATTGAAAAGGTAATGAAGACTAGTTATACACAGGTTGAGGAAAAAATTAACATTCTTAGATCCCGATCCTGAAAAGACTTATGCAAGGACTGAACTTTTTATTCCCAATGTTAAACACGTATGGAACTCTTTGCAAAGTTGGGGCCTGAGTCCCTGAGCCAATTCCACTGATGTAAGTGGAAAGATTCCCATTGATTGACTTCTGTGGGAGTTGGATCAAACCCATAAAGCCAGGGTTGGCAACCTTTAGGAAGTGGTATGCCAAATCTTCATTAATTTAAGATTTTGTAAAAGGTTGCCAGTAAAAGGTTTCATGGGCCAGATCGGCAGTGTGGGTGGCAGATGGAACCCCAGACCAGCAGCAGGCTGAGCTGCTCAGCCCGCTGCTGGTCTGGGGTTCTGTCCACTGGCCCCTTCCAGCCAGGGTCCCAGTCGCCGGCCCCGCTCAACCTGCTGCTGGTCTGGGGTTCCGTCCACCGGCCCTTGCCAGCCAGGGTCCCGGCTGCTGGCCCTGCTCAGCCTGCTGATGGCCAGGGTTCCGTCCATCCAGACTAGCAGTGGGCTGAGTGGGGCCGGTGGCTGGGACTCTGGCTGGCAGCAGCGTGCCACTAAAAATCAGCCAGTGTGGTGTCTTTGGCATGTGTGCTGCAGGTTGCCGACCTCTGCTCTAGAGTGTAAGCTCTTCAGAGCAGAGACCACGTCTTTCTGTGTATTTGTAAATTATCTAATGCAACGGAGCCCTGGTCCTGACTGGATGGTATAGCAACATAAATGTTAAATACTAACAGTACTAGGTAAATGAGTCATCCATTTCTAGAGCTGTCCATTCTGAGCCATGACATCCTTTCTTTCTCCTTTCATTATAGTGGTGACCCAATCCCCAAGATTGAATTCACTGAGGAGGAGATCAAGACTTGGGGCAATGTATTCAGAGAGCTCAACAAGCTCTACCCAACTCATGCCTGCAGAGAGTACCTTAAAAACTTACCCTTACTCACCAAATACTGTGGGTACCGAGAAGACAATATCCCCCAGCTGGAAGATGTATCGTGCTTCCTGAAAGGTAATGTGCTAATTTCTCTGCTATACCAATGGGAGTTAAACACCTAGGTGCTTTTGAAAATCCCCCTTGATGCCTATCTGCATCTTTAGGCATCTATAAACCTCTAAAAACCTGCCCCTCTGTCCTCTGTAAATCACAGCTACTAGAGGTGGCATGCGCTCTCTCTCTCTCTCTCTTCATATTGGGGCTACAAATTATAAGCAGTATTTAGCTACTAGATGGTGACTTCAGCAAGTATTATAATCCAATCAATATGGGGCAGGGGTGCACATGTACATCATGGGAAGGCAGACAAACTTGTGTAACATAATAGAGATATTAATATTACATTTTTCTATTGCATGCATTTTAAGGGACCTCTTATGCCCAGTATGTACTTTTTTTTGTGACTAAAACAATACCATGGCTATTATCTTGTTCCTGTGCCACATAACACTTTAAAAATAAAAGGACTGTATACAGCCACTGATGTCAGTGGAAGTTTTGTGTGGGGACGTATGGTGTATATGACCTACGTGCTGTAGATTTGAAAAGCACAGAGTCCAGTTTTAAAATAAATATCTGTTCTAAGAAGAGATCCTCTCTCCAAAAGGGAAGTGGTGGGTTTCCCATTACATGAAGTCCTTAAATCCAGACTGGATGTCTCTAGCTCAGTCAGAAGTTACGGACTTGATGCAGGAATCATTTGGAGAAATTCTATGGTCTGTGTTGTCCAGGAGCTCAGATTAGATGATCGTAATGGTCCTTCCTGGCCTTAAAAGATTTGAAGCTATGAAAGTGAGTGCTCTGTAGTTCTGAACACAATACATCGAATCAAAGGAGAAAGAGAAAGGAATCATTACACAATGAGACCACATGCTATACTGACATGGACTGCAAGGCATTGCTAACCAAATCATGAACAATATGCGAGTAAACCATAAAGGCAAACAGCAACCCTTTTGACATTTTCACTCCTCTTCCTTATGGTCCTTTATTATGTCTTTCTCCCTCCTCCTCCCATTTTTATATATGTTGTATTATAGATTTATATAATTGTGAAATCTGTGGGCAAGGCCAGCACTAAAGTGACTGCTGGAGTTTGTGAATGAGATGGTCTAGAGGAAAAACACACAAAATCAGAAGTATGTTGGCAATATCTTGGTAATTTTCAAATGTGGGTGAAATAGCTCATCTCTAGTTTTCCTCCTTGTCCTTGAGAAAAGCCACGCTGTGGTATTTAATCCAGAAGTAAGAGGAGAAACACAGCTTTGAACATCATAAAATTCTACATCATGTTGACCTATGATTTATCTATTGCTTTTCAGAGCGCACAGGTTTCACCATCCGTCCAGTTGCCGGATATTTGTCACCCAGAGATTTCTTGGCAGGCTTAGCGTTCAGAGTTTTTCACTGCACTCAGTATGTTAGGCACAGCTCGGATCCTCTCTACACCCCAGAGCCGTAAGTTATTTTATTTCTGGGGAGAAGTCAAATATGTGCACAAAACTGTAGTTTATAGACAAAGTTTTTAAACCTGGGTGCCTAAAGTTAGGCTTCTACATCCATATTCAAGTATCTGGGTAAGAATGGCCTGATTTTCAAAGATACTGAGTCCCTGCATCTCTCACTGACTTTAATGAGATTTTTGGATGCACAGCACTTCTGAAAATCAGGCAACTCTTTGTTAGGGATCGGATTTTCAAAAGTGCCCAGTGTTGGCCTAACACTGCTCCTCTTGCTCAGTGAGAACTTTCACTGATTTAAATGGAAGCAGAGTTAGGCCAACACTAAGCAACTTTGAAAATCTCACCCTAGGCTCCTAACTATGAGTTTAGAAGCTTAACTTTGGCATCTAGATTTGAAAATTTGGGTCTAAGTATTTTCTGTAGAGTTAATATGATGCACTCTAATAAGAGAAATGTTTTTCCTGTCATTTTGATATTAAATCATTTTTCAGTGTTACAAAGAGTTTTCTTCTGAGAATTGTATTCATTGGATGCTGCTGCTTTTTCACACCCTCAGCAAGAAAGAGCATATTCTCATGGTTTCTGCTTTGTTTCTTTTTCAGTGATACCTGTCATGAACTCCTGGGTCATGTCCCACTCTTGGCTGAACCCAGTTTTGCTCAGTTCTCCCAGGAAATTGGCCTGGCATCGCTTGGGGCATCAGATGAGGCTGTTCAAAAACTGGCAACAGTGAGTGTCTCAATCTGTGGCGGTGATAATCCCACTTGCATTGCTCTCAGCATTTTACAGGGCGGATCCCACTCCCATTGAAGTAATTGGGAGATTTATCATTCAGTATCAGCGGAAGCAAATCATTCACTATATTGTCTTTTTCACTGGTTCTAAACTTTTTCTGTTCCGTAACCCCATGATAGAATAGAAGTGATAGGAGGTGAATGATATTCTCCATCTAACCATAAAATAAGAGTCTTCCAGATTGAGAACCAATGGTCTGTTTCTTCTAAATCTGTTTCTTTATCCTTTAGAATTAACCCAAAGGAAATATAGTTGTCATAGGATGCAATTGATTGTGTATTTTTACAATTTAGTAGTGAGATGGTTTTTCCCTAAACAAATTATATAATATTGTGGGTGACCCATGTCCAAAGTCTTCTGGATGTTTTGAAAGACATAAATTTTAAAAGGGGAAAGAAAGAATTATAATAAACAGAGACAATGGGAGGGATTTTCAAAAGCACTCAACACTGTTCTATCTTTGCTCCCATTGCCTTCTATGGGAGGAGAATCAAACCAATACTGCTAAGCACTTCTGAACTCTCCCCTCCCCCAAATATACCTATAGAAATCTCCAATGCCAGCAAACTGAAATAAACATCATAAATCCCTTCAGACAACAGAACTAAAGGGAAAACAGAAGGGAGCTTGGCTCTTGTTCATGCCCCTCTGGGTGATCTCATTATTTATCAGTTTTAAAAAAATTCAATCACTTCCAGTGCTTCTGTTAAGCTGCAATTTCAGCTGGCTGGTTCAGTCCATTTGTGCAACAGGACTAGAGCTCAGTGCTTCTGTTGAGATCAAAAGTCTCTGTGATAAAGGTGAGCCTAGGGTGTGGAATAGTAGCAGTAAACTCACTTGTCAGAACTGTCCAGCTCAGTGGTTCTTAACTTTTTCCATTCTGGGCCCCCTTCCACTTGGCAAAATGGGAAAAGCAGGGTAACTGTGACCCTCTGACATTTGCTCAAGACCCTATTAGGGGATTGTTACACCCAGCTTGACAACTCTTGGTCTAGTTTGCTTGACTTACAAAATCTGCTGCACCATTAGTTCCATTTGTGTTGAAGACAACTCCATTTTAATTCTTTTTTGTTCTGCTTCTGTATCAGTGCTACTTCTTCACTGTGGAGTTTGGTTTATGTAAGCAAGAGGGACAGCTACGAGTCTATGGGGCTGGTTTACTTTCTTCTATCAGTGAGCTCAAGGTAAGAAGAGAAAACATCCTCCCTTTATTTGCTCTCTTTCTTTGTTCTCACCTGATTTTTGTGGTAGTTTGTTCAAAATACTGGGAGGACTGAATAGCTATGGCCAATGGCCCATTTAGAACCTGTGAACTGAAGCAGCAGATCTTTGAGTAGCATTTATTCTGGAAGCTCCTAGAGCTAGAATTTTAAAGATATTTAAAGGTATTGATTTCAATGGGAGTTTGGCACCTAAATACCTTTAAAAATCTGGCTCCCAGAGACCTCTAAGGATGATTCTGGTTAAGTGAAAAAGCATAGAACTAATAATTGTAAATTGTGTCTCTTGGTGTGTGCTGAGCTCTCTTGCTCCCAGTGGTTTTAGATGGAGTTGAAGGTGCCCTGTATTTCTTAGAATCAGGCCCTAAATAGATGTGTTTTTAGCATAAGGCTCTGTTTGTCAGACCAGATTCTGATACTATTGTTCTCATTGAGTAGCATCCTGCTACATGTGCAATCATATTGGCTTCAGAGTTCTAGTTCAAGTTGACTTGCTCACATAACAAGATACTACTCGCTATAAGTAAGGGGGGCAGAATTTGGCCTTTTAAGGATAGCCAGTTTCCTAAGGGTTAGCTGGTGCCAATCTGTAGACACAACTCTTAGGAGATGATGTGCTACAGAGATTTCATATATGCCATCATTTCGTCCTCTTCAACACACTGTTTCTATCTCTGTTGTTTCCAGTGTGCTCTTGTGGTGCTGATACCACTCTGACATGTGCTAATGTTAATATCTTTGCTTCATTGCTTTGTCTATTATCCAGCATGCTCTCTCTGGCAATGCCAAAGTCAAGTCCTTTGATCCTAAGGTTACCTGCAAGCAAGAATGCATCATCACAACTTTCCAGGAAGTCTACTTTGTTTCTGAAAGTTTTGAAGAAGCAAAGGAAAAGATGAGGTACAATCTGTTTAATCTCAGTTATTACCTAAGCCAGGTTTATTCTGATGTGCGTGTGCCAGCAAAAATTTCCTTTAATTTTTATTATCATGCTCTGTTTTTAGCTCCCACTTGGTTGGAAAGCTGCTGTTCAATATTTCCTCTCTCTCTTGTATTATTATTATTGTTATTATTATTTTATTATGTCAATTGATGTATCTGAGAACATCACACATAGCAGAAAATGCTAAGTCTATAAATGCCCACAAAGGGCAGCAATGTTAACCCCATCCCCGTTACCTATCCATCTAATGGGAAAGAAATCTGAGAAAGAGAAAAATAAAAGACAAAGCTTTGGTTTAAAGCCACCTGGCAAAGGTAGGGCCATAAAGATGAGTTTTGCACCATGCTATGAAGACAAACTGATCTGAGGTCTGATGGAGTAAGTTTCACTGTCAGGGACTCTCCACTGAGAATGGGTGCACCATCCTGGCCCTGCCAGCAAAAGCATCTCTGCTGATCTCAGCTGTCACAGTGGGGTGGAATTCTTCCCTGTGTAGAGGGACAGACAAGGCCAAAGCACTCCTTGAGTTCCATTTTGAGGGGAGCATAAGATGTGCATAAGGCTTCTGTTGGCTCTGTGCACAAAGGAGAATTTTGCACAGTGGGACATGAGAAAAGAAATGGTTTCTAAAGTAGCTAAGTCCCAAACCACATAGGCGTTAACAAATTAAAAACAACAGCTTGAACTAGACATAGAAACAGATGGGGTAATTAATATAATGCAGAGCACAGGTGTAACATGCTCAGACTGTATACCTCTACGTATGAGCTGGGAAGTATGAGTCCCAGTTTGTGTACATGTACTCACGCTAGCTCTGTTTGAGCTAGTGCCTAAAAATAGCAGTGCATCTGTGACGGAATTGGGGGTGGCTTGGGCTAGCTACCTGAGCACATACCTGGGAACAGGGTGGGATTGTACTCAGGGCTTCTAGTCCAAGCAGCTGCCTGTGGTGCCATAGATCCACTGCTGTCTATAGTTGCTAGCTTGAGCAGAGCTAGTACAGGTATGTCTATGTGAGCTGCGAATCATACCTCCCAGCTCGAAGGCAGATGTATGCACTGACCCATTCCAATCAGCTGCATCTGCTGCAGGTTTTTAACTTTGGCTGCTCTTGCCCCAGACAATGAAGGTGAGTTCACTTGTCAATGGGAGAAGGAGGATCCCATAAAAGAAACACAATAATGGGTTAAACTCTTGGCTCATGATGAAACAGCAGGTGAAATGCTGCTTTCAGTTATACTAGTGTAAATTAGTTGATGTCCAAGGATGTGATTCTGATCTCACTTACACTGGTTTTATGTAGGTGTCATGCCATTAACTTCAATGGAATTACTCTGAATCAATGTAGTAAACAGTAATATCAGTGGAGAAAGTAGCCCATAACTTTCTCCTGTGACATATAGCAGAGACAAAGTAGATGAGTTACTGAAGATCTATTTTTAGCAAGTGCTTAGGCAATTTGGTCCACTTTACCAAAGCATATGCAAAGGTGTTGTCCACTAGATAGGGCACTGGATTGGGACTCTGGAGACTTGAGTTCAAATTCTAGCTCTGCCATTGATCTTCTGGATGACTTTGGACAAGTCACTTCTCTGCTGTGTGCCTCAGTCTCCCCATCTGTAAAATGGGGATAAGAATGCTGATGTTCTTTGTAAAGTGCTTTAAAATCTACTCATAAAAAACAATACATATAAGCTAGGATTTATGCAGAAGAAAAAGTGGTTTAGCTAATGAGTTACCGATGCTGACTTCCTTGTGGAATTCATGCCAAGCTCCCTTAGACAAAGAGTCTGGCTCAGGGACACATTTGGCTTTTTGTTGATTTAATTTGAAACACTGCCTCTCTTTTTTGTTCAAACAGAGAGTTTGCAAAAACAATCAAGCGCCCGTTTGGAGTAAAGTACAACCCATACACGCAAAGCGTACAAATCCTGAAAGACACCAAGAGCATCGCCAGTGTGGTGAATGAGCTGCGTCATGAACTGGACATTGTCAGCGATGCCCTCAACAAGATGGGCAAGCAGTTGGGCATCTAACTCGGCCAATAATCATCTGCACTTTGCACTTAGCAGCTCTGTTTTTTTTGTCCTGTTTTAGGCATAAAGATATCTGTTGGATGCTATACATAGAAACCTCCTCTCTAATAACAGAAGAATGAATGCCTAGTGGGGATAGTTACTTTAACTTGTGTGTTTCTCTACTTAACACCCTTTGCCCTTACAAAATGTTTACGTGACCCCTCCAATCCTCCCCACTCCAATTAGGAAAGAAATGGGCTGCATTCATCCTTGGGAAGCTGGTGTACGAATACAGAAATCACCATATTGGATCAGAACAGAGGTCTAACTAGTCCAATATCCTGTCTGTGACAGTGGCTAGGGCCAGCTACTTCAGAAAAAGGTGCAGGAAACCCTATGGGATAATTTACCCCCAGGGAATGTTTTCCTCCTAACCTCCACTAGTAAGAGGTTGGTTTATGACCAACCTTAGTCCAGGGCTTCCAGTACCTCAAAGTTCATCAGGAGAAAGTTGCAGTGGTACAGGCCTTCCCCTCAGAAGGGGAACAGTACTGATCTGGGAAATGATGTGATTGGAGATGTACTGATTCTGAAGATCCCCATTGGGTGGCAGCCTCTGTTTGCAACATAAAGCTGCTGAATGAAATCCTGACTCCACTGAAGTCAATGGGAATTTTGCCATTGACATTAATGGGGCCATGATTTTTACCTACTGTCCCTGGAGTAGCATTTGAGGGAGGGCAGTATTGGTAACACCACCTGCCCTCCTTGGGGAATGAATCCCGCCAAGATCATAGCAAGCCTTGGTGGTGCAGGGAGCTGCAGTTTATACCTCTCTGTTTCAGCTGGGGAGAATGTAGACCTGTGTCTAAAAGCATTTTGAAATGGCATTTCAGTATCCACAATAGTCTTACAAAGGTGATGAAGCCCAGTTCTTAAATAGTCACTGTCTAGTATCAGTTTATATGGAAAATAAAAGTCCCTTTGATTACTCCTTCTTATCATTGACCTTTCAAGATTCATGGTGATACATCCCAATTCTCTTCTGTAGGGCCTGATCCTCAGGGGCACTGAGCACCCTGAACTCCCATTGAGGCCAATGGGAATTGAGGGATATATTTTTGGCAGGATGAGGCCCTAAGTCTTTGTAGCTCATAGGTGTCTTCAAAGATCCTGTAATGAAAAAGAAATCTATTATCCTCCAAATAACATTTTGCTGATGTGGGAAGCAGCGTCATGTGGAACTGGTAACATGAAGCAGTAGTGAACTCCCCAGTTTTGTGAGTGTTCAAACATCATGGAGGTTTGCACTTAGACACCACGGGGTAGTTTCTGCTCACTCTTAGAAATTAAAATCTGTAGATGAAATAAATAAATTAAAAGGATATCAATTTTAGTAGGAAATCTGTGAAAGGCAGGGCAGACTTTTTAGCATGCTAAGAATTGAACCTTCACTACTCCAGGTGATAGGGGAATGTAGCTGTAAATATCGGTATATTCACTGGAATAATGGGATAAAATCATGGCCATATTGAAGTCAATAGCAAAACTCCCATTGATTTGAATATAGCTAGGATTTCATCCCTGAATTCCTAAAAACAGGGTGTAATTGATACTTAAATATTGCAAACGTTCATGCTGGCCCTCTGCACAATCATGAATTTCACCCTAATAGACCATATGGGTCACAAACATAATGAACAGCTTAAAATATGATATATTAACAGAGAGACCTAATTTTAAATATTTTTTTCCTTTTTAAAATCAAATCTGGATGACTTTTTTTTTTGTTGGTACCCTTTTTACTAGCACAAAATTATTTATAATGTTTTTTCTTTTACATTTAGGACAGTCAGACCATATTTTTGATAAAAATTAACTTCTTAAATTATACTTTAAAATGATCTTTGGGAACCTCATGTTTTTAGAGAAGAAGCTATTCAGTTTAAACAAGTGATAAGTGTGGATCTGTTTTGTCTGCTTAGGTAGTAATGGTTAGTGTTAAGATACTTTTTGCTAAAAGTATTGGATTTTTATATTTTCAAATTATAATCAGAAGGTGTAATGAGTGAGTTCAAATCTGAGATCTGTATTACGTACAAATTTCAATAGGAAACATTGGACCTATTAAATTTCTGTTAGTACTTAGATTTATTGATTCTAGTATTATTCTGTGACAGGGGAATTCTATCTGCATAATATAATGCAAATATAGGAAACAACATGCTAAGTTATTTAACGTGATGTCTTTTCAGGGTATAACCACATTTACATTTGGTTTTACCATGTCTAAAACTGCTGGCTATGTAAAACAGTAATATAAAAAAATTAAGTATTTTTAAATATTGTGGATGCTTTAAATGATAAAAATTGCTGAATTGTTAGCATGAAAGCCAATGTAAAAATAAAAATCCCTAACTCTACAGCAAAGCAATAAACATGACTACTTGTGATTTATGAATTTACCTCTTTAATGGAATAATTCTATTATTCTGGATGCAGTCTTGTCTGCAGATAACACAAGTATGACTCCTACTGCTACTGGCGTCACAGGGATTTGTATGTATTTATTTGTGGAGGGAATTGCCTCCCCTTGTGTTTTGCAGGCTCATGCTCCCATTAACATTACTGAGACCTGGAGTGTAGAATGTGTTTCTTAGGCCCTGATTCTGCAATATGCTCCCTGCAGGTATAACCATTACCTTCAGCGTGTCTCTGCACTAATGTACGGCTCCATCTATGGGGCGACTGGGTCCCTAGGTTGTAAACTTTTTGAGGGAGGAACTGTGCATGTGGACAGCACCTTTTGTGTGCCATTGAAGTACAAATGATAATACTAATACAGGGTTTGCCACTAGCTTTAATGGGGACAAAATCAGACCCCTTACACACAAAGGCACCAGATTCTCAAAAGCTTTAGAATTTGTGTACCTATTTATACCTGGGAAAAATGAATGTAAAGAAAAACCCTACCAAACCAATCTGGCAACATTTTACACAGGTGTAAATGACTACACTAAAGGTTTGGCTACACTTGCAGCTGTACAGCGCTGGGAGTTAAAGCTGTCTTCGTACAGCTGTGTATGGAAAGTGCTGCAGTGTGGCCACACTGGCAGCTACCAGCGCTGCAGTGTGGCCACATTTGCAGCATTTGTAACGGTGTTGGGAGTGGTGCATTATGGTCTGCTATCCCAGCGTTCAAATGGTTGCAACAGTGCTTTTCAAAAGAGGGTGGGGTGGGGTGGAGTGTGACAGGAAGCATGGGGGAGAGAGAGAGAGTGGCTTTTTGGAGCCGACACTGTGTCAGCAGCTGCCTTGCAAATTTTGACCACTTCCCCCACCCCTCTCTCATTCACTCTTAAATGCAAATAGATTTCAGACCAGATACGCAGCTGCTCCCACGGACTCCCGGCCCCCCCACCATGCTGTTTCTCTCCTCAAGCAAACACTAGCTGTGGACATTCCCTGCCTGCCTCTGCTCCAGCAAACAGTAGCTGTGTTTGTTTTTTAGATAAGCAGCTCTCGGAGCCCCGAGTTCACAACAAAACAAAGAGAGGCATCACAACAAAACAAAAAAAATTCTTTAGTTAAAAGCATTATGGGAAAATTCCGGAGGTCAGTTACAGCATAGTAAGATTAATCACTGTTTACACTGGCACTCCAGCTCTGCAGCACCAGCACTGTTCTCTTTATTCCTCTCGTCGAGGTGGAGTACAACCAGCGCTGTAGCCAGGGAGATACAGCGCTGCATGTGCCTTGCCAGTGTGGACGGGGAGTAAGTTGCAGTGCTATAAAGCCACCACCAGTGCTGCAACTCTCCAGTGTAGCCAAGCCCTGTGATCTTCTCTTTTAACTTGATAGACTGGTGCTAACATGCTGTTCCTGAGATACTTCATATTGTCTTTTGGCCTAGTTTACACTGTGTGTGTGGTGGATCGATCTAAGATATGCAACTTCGGCTACGAGAATAGCATAGCTGAAATCGATGTATCTTAGATTGAATTAAAATTACTTACTTCACATCCTCGCGGTGCGCCATGGCTCCCCCGTCGACTTTGCTTCCGCCTCTCACCGAGCTGGAGTTCAGCAGTGGATGGGAGAGTGATTGGGGATTGATTTATCATATCTACACCACACACGATAAATCGATCCCTGATAGATTGATTGCTACCCACCAATCCAGCAGGTAGTGTAGACGTACCAGTCTTGGTGCTCGGAATCCAAGAAATGTCACTGCCTGATGTTGCCACAAATAGTTATTTGCTATTTTACTTACCTAAGCAAGAAACATGCTTTTGGTATGGGCTGGATCCAGGTCCCTTTGAAGTTAATAGCAGTTTTGCCACTGGCTTCAATGGGAACAGTACTGCAAAATAATCTGCAGCAATTGGTAACTCTTGAATGAATATGCTGTATATGCTTGTTTTATCAGCATGACTTCTGTCAATGTTTTGAAAGCAGAAATGGCTATAATAAACACTCAATACACTCATAGTGGATACAATTCACCCGTAGGCAGTAGCATTGCACAAGGCCTATGCATTGCATATAACTCACTTAAACTCTGTACTGATGTCATAATTGCGATTTAAATCGTACCTAAGCCTAGTTCTGCCCCACCTTCACTGGGGTGAATTTCTCCCCTCTGTGAATGCACATGCTTCAAAGTAAATGGGAATCGCCCAGCTTAGTCACCATTTCAAATTCTGAAGCCAAGGATTTTTAACACAAATGTGGTAATTACCTACATTTCTGCTTATTAATATAGACTTTGTTATTGTTATCACAAATATATTATTACCACTATTATTTTGGGCACATACACATAAGAGGGCTACCTTAGGATGCATCCTTGTCTTGGCTTCCCTAAAACCCAGCAGACTGACTCTCTGCACATTATGCTGGGGAGTGGTTTAAAAAAATAGTTGGTGAACATATTCTGTGTTTTAGTGCAGCCCCCTTGGCCTTGAGAGACATGACAGACCCTCTGTTTGTTTTTGGCAGGTCTAATCTGCATGGATTTCTGTGCAGGGCAGCCAAAATATAGTTCAAAATAGCCACAAGAGCATAATAAACGTGTGTTTATTTGGGGGCATAAATCCAGACATGAGCAGGAATTTGGTCTTCTGTATATAAACTGAAGTCTGAGACAATACAACAGTTTTAAGATGAATATGGGATTAAACAATTGACATCCTACTGGGATGTTATAGTCAAGAATATTTAAATAATAACAAAAGGTTTAACATAATTCTGGATTGTTTTTAATTTGGACTATACAACAACAACAGTTCACATAAGATACCACAGAGACCAAAGCATACAATCTGTCAATATGCTATTAATATGTGGGTGACAATGATGATTTACTTGTATGGTAGGATCAGGGCCCAGCTTGTGCTAGGCACTGTACTCACATATAACAAAACAGCAGACCCTGCCCCAAAGAGCTTACAGTCTAACTACATATTATCCATTTGGCAGTTTGCAAGTGTAGTATCAAAGTGGCTAATACAAAATTGCCCATGTGCACACGGTCAAGTGCTGCATTGACATCCAAGATGTGCCAGCAGAGACGGTATGTGCTGTGCTGCATGACATTGAGTATCGCAGGAAGTGGGACATGAACGTCATTGACACACATGACATTGCCTGGCTTGCCACCAATGCTGATGTGGGCAAAACTTGGCAAATGTTAACTACCAGCTACTATCCTTTCTTACAAAAACCACAACATGATATACAATGCCAGGGCTATTTCTAGCTCTAGCTAAATAAACCACCATAACCATTTTTAATTTTTTTCGTAAATCACATTTATATGATTTAAAACCCCCTCATATTTAGAGTTATGAAAATTGAAGCCAAGCAGCTGAAAAGTAGGCAAGGCCAGAGGGAAGGCTGTCTGGGTCTCCTGCATTCAGAGGGCCTGGGCAGACACCTGATGTTACAGTCTGAATGACAGGCGCACGTACTCTCCTGCTTTCCACAGTGCCCAGGCGAGAGAGGCCTCAGGATAGGAATGGGAGCTGGGCGGTGAAGCGGCTCCTTGTCTCTCGTAGCTGCAGCATGGGGGATCTGTGTGTACGTGAAGGGGAAAGCTTCTGGGGAGAGCTCGGGCCTGTTCGGAGAAGGCTCGCTCGCTGGCTGGCTCCGGAAATTACAAGGCGCGCACGGGCAGCACGCATGGCCCTGCGGGGAAAGAAGTAGCGAGCGCCCAGTGACCCGCAGCACCGCCTCCCGTCCCAGGGTCCCCGCCCACGGCCCGCCCTGTCCTCTCCACCCGGCGCAGGCGGGGCTTCAGGCGGGAAGGGGCTGGGCTGGGCTGGGCTGNCCCCAGATTCAAAGTTACAGCAAACAGAGGTAAAAATCCTTCCAGCAAAAAGACACGTTTACCAGTTGAGAAAACAAACGTAAGACTAATCTACCTTGCCTGGTTATTACTTACAATTTTGAAACATGAAAGACTGATTCAGAAAGAATTGGAGAGCCTAAAATGATATCCCGTCCCTCTCAGTCCCCAGAGCGAACAACCAACAAAAACAAAACAAAAAACACAGAGACTCCCCTCCATCAAGATTTGAAAGTATCTTGTCCCCCTATTGGTCCTCTGGTCAGGTGTCAGCCAGCTTTACTGAGCTTCTTAATCCTTTACAGGTAAAAGAGACATTAACCCTTAACCATCTGTTTATGATAGTGCTGAAGGCAGAAACCATGTATTTGGGTTGTTGTTACTACTTCAAGCCAGAGGATGCTGGAGCACACTAGTTCCAGCTCATATGATAAGGCTCCTTGCAAGGACAGCAGTTCACCCATGTGCGCAATTGCAGGGTCAAGCCCATGATTTATAACAAGTGGGGACATTGTATGTTGGGTCCAGTGGTCTCCTCAGGTTGCCTGCATTAAAGATGAGTGTGGCTATGCGGTGCATTGTTGAACTCTGTGAGTTTGCCTTTCCTACTCCTGATGCAATTCTAGTGCACACATTATGGGCATTGCCATTTGTATGTTTGGGTGTAGCAAAGCCTTCCCTTATACAAACATGCCACACAGAATAAAAGTGCTAAAAAATAAATAGCAAAAGGCCATGGAATGGTTGTATTAAAGCTCCCTCTTTTTCTGGAGCTACCTTGTTAATCTTCCCGTAGAACAGATTATGTGCTTCTGTGCTTCCTTTTTAATGTTTATCTTTGTGATCCTTCCCTTTCTGATCCCATTTGAAAAAGCTCAGAAATAAAATATATTTTCTGAAAGATTTCTATATTATGCGCCTCCCCCTCCCCCTCAAGCAATGTGAGAGACTCTCAGCAGCTGTGTGTATTTGGAGAACTACTACTGTCCAAAGTGTTTGAAAAAAATCCTTGCTAGGAGTTAGAGAGGAGTTTGCTCTGGCAAGTGTCAAGTCCTATGCCATCAATGTCTGCAGAATTTAAGCTTTTATTTAAAAAAGAAATCAAATTTCTGTTTCTTATTGTTGTGAAGATCACCTTATAAATGTGAGTGGAATGTGATGTCTGCCTGAGACTGGAGTGCCACCTCTGCTACTTTATAGCTTTGCTAAGTATTAGCAGTGTGAAATTAACCGACTCAAGGCCAAATAGGGGTTGCTGTTCAGAACCACAGTTGCCAACTTTCACATGATAGATAAGCACCTTGACTTTCACAGTAAGTCAGAAATCAAGCTAATCCTGTTTCAAAACAAACCAATCTATAAGAATCCCAACACTCTATGTGACTAGATCCCCCTGGTGTGCAGTCTGGAACTGTGGTGGGCCCACTGTGCACCTGACTATCTTCCGCCCTTTCCCCTGCTTGCTGGGAGCCAAGCCAAAAAGCTGCAAATGAAAAACTAGCCAACAAGCGACTCACAAACCAATTAAGCCAAAAACAAGCCCAATTTCTGTGTTTTAGCGGGTTTGGGATGTCTGTTCAGAACCCTATTTAAAGGTTTCCTGGACTAGACAGCTGAAAATGTGTTGTCTCTCTGTCCCTCTCTGCAGTGTACCATTGCAATGTGTCATATGATAATACAGTCACCTAGTATCCACCAAAAATAATCCATTAGTAGCTGATTGTGCCTTGGCCTGTACACCGTGGAAGAGGGAGCAGTGGGCTATGCATACCACAGCCCATATGCAAAAAGATCATAGCTGCTGACTTGTCAGTTTGCATTCTGCTCAAATATCTGCATGCTTCATGCACACCAATTCATCCAGAAGTTCCCCCTTCCCTTTGAAGTCAAGAGGAGTTTTGCCATTGACTTCAGTGGGACCAGGATTTCAGCTGTAGTGCATAAAGGAGACATCAGAGGCATGGTATGGATAGCTATAGTTGCCCCCTACCTGCTCTGATCCTCACCCATGAACTCTGGTGTGCAGTAACCATACTGGTCAAAAATAAGCATAATACAAATTTGCAAGAGTAAGTGGCAATAGGCACCTCAGGCAACTGGAAACCTTATTTTGCCATCTTGAAGGCTGCTAGCTGCCCAAGATATCCATCTTCTGTCTTCCTTCTGTCTTGCCTTGCCCTTCTCCCCACCCCCAGCATCTAATTATGTTATACTCCTTGCAGTGAGTATATAAGTTTCCCTCCTAGAAGAGTTGTACAATTAGTGAGTGATGATAAATCACCAAACCATCTGATATTATATGTACTATTTATAATTGAGTGATTAACACCAATTTCCAACTGCCGAATGGGCTGGAATCTTGAAATTTGTTGTAGGCCATGCAGTGCAACCAAAATCCCTAAAATGAACTTTGACCTCTCCATCCAAGTGCCCTTTTGTGATACAGTCTTAAAATTTACTACATTCATTGCTTATTAATTGATACCATCTCTCTTTAAGACACATCAGGTACTCCATAACCAGTGTGGGAGAGAGAAAGAACCCAGGTGAGGCAGGGGATTTGAGGTGGAAAAGGGCCAGTGAAAAATCCTAATGATTAATTTCTGCTTGGGGGCAGTAATTTTGGGTTTGAGGTCACCAACACCCAGTAACAGGCTTTTGCTAAGAATGTTGTTGCAGGCAAGTAAATGTGCTATTGGAATTGATATTGATAGCAGTCCATGAGTCTGGCTGATCTATCAACTAGTGCTTTTGAGAAGCCTCAGACTTTTAAAACTTCCAGTGGTTACTTTGTGCTGTTCATTTATCTGGCTTGGTTTTAGCTTATAAATATACCACTGGCTTTTCTTCATGCCCTCTCTGAGTTAAAGGAGTTGCCTAATGAGAGACAAGTGTTTCCATTTCACCTGTTCCAAGTTCCAAATGAGACAGCATGAGCTTCTTACTTCATTTTGGGGGTGTTATGCTGGGAGAACATCTACATTAATGAAAACTCAGTGGAGGGTGGTTACATTTGTTATCATAATCATTACATGCATAATTTTAACACTAACAAGCCTTACCCATTCTTTAGCAGGCACACTGGGCTAAACTTAGCACTGATATATTCAGGCACAATTCCATCAATAGCATCGTAGTTGAACGAGCATACACCAGCAGTGAATTTGGCTCAAAGTGCCTAAAATTATCTTGCCAAATTTTCTTAGTTAGCCAGGGTTACATTTTATTTGTACAATTATAAAAAGGAATTTGACAATATTCAGCAGCTTTTCTGTGGAATATTTGACAAGTCCAGGGCTGCATAAAAAGAACACAGCTTATGCCATTCATATCACTCTGTGGGTTGAGGGTTTGTATAATATGGAAACGCATGCAAAAAATAAACAAACTTTGGCATAGAGAAATAGGATAGCTGTTTTTTAAAATAATCAGCCAGATGTTTACAGTAGGTCTCCACTTAAGGACTTATTTGGTAAATTAGTGAGAGCGGTGGCCATTTATACTATGTATGGTATCACAGTGCAGACCCTTCATAGTTTTCCTTATGACACTCCATGTTGTTTGAATGAGAAGCTGCATTGGAATTGATTTGCTAGTGCATGATAGGAAGGATGGTTTAGTAATGGATAGAGCACTGAACTGGGACTGACCAGTCCTAGATTCAGTTTCTGGCTTAGCCACAGACTTGCCATGTGATCTTGGGCAGATCACTTAATCTATTTTTTGCCTCCGTTCTGCATTTGTAAAATGGGGATAATATTTTTTACCTGACAGGGATGGCGTGAGACTAAAATTCAGGAAGGGGAGCGAGGCGCTCGGTAACTATGGTATTGAGGGCAACATAAGTACTGAAGAACTGCCTGCCCACAGATTTATGGACTGCATCAGTGATGCTGACTACTTTATTTTTCTGAATCTCAAGTTGTGAACTTAAACCATACCATGATTTAAAATGTAATATGAACCTTGTTCAGCAGCTCTGGAAATCAGCCCCTGTACTGTACAGTACAACATTCTGCATTACATACTGTATTTCTCTAAAAAGAGGCATTCCCTTGCTTAAGATACATCATTGCAGTGATTGCTGTGATAAATACGGATTCTGTATGGATTACAATTGCAAATATTTTTATATGAGTACTAGTTATGGAGAATCCTGCATGTGTACGCCAGCAGTTAGGCACTTCACATTTTTATATTCTTTAATACCTAGTAGTTTATTAATGCAGTCTCTTAAACTTTTACATAGTAACTTTTGTCCCTATGTTTGTGGTTTATAACAGGTCCTACATGTATTCGCTACAGTTTTACATGCATACAGTAGGCATTGCCATGCATCTTTTAAATACTATGCACAATACAGCAATTACCACTTTGTCTCAATCCATTTGCTCACTCAGGCTTCTTCTTTACCCAGTGCAAATATTCTTAGGAAATTGTTATTTGATTCTAATAATATTTCAGGCTACAGTGGAGAAAAATTAAACTATTTAATAGATTTTAAAACCAGATGGGACCATCATGTAATTCTAGTTTGACCTGTTGCATGATGCAGGACATAGAATTTCACCAAATGATTCCCGCATCAAGTACATAACTGCTGTGAAAATATTGCATCTTTCAAATTCTAGTCTGAATTTGGCTAGCTTCACCTTCCAGCTGTTGGAGCGTGTTATGCCTTTGTCTGCTAGATTAAAGAATTTCTGCTTCAGAAATATTGTCCCAATGTAGATACTTACAGACTGTGATTGAGTCACCTCTTAACCCTCTCTTGAATAAACAAAATAGATTGATCGTTAGAGCCCTGTGCGGGTACAAAATTTGTATCTGCTTCAGATCCATGATCTGCAAATGTGATATGAAGCAGATATCTGCAGATTTGCAGGGCTCTAGATATAAAATTTGGGTGTGCATCCATCCGCAATCTGAAAACATGGTCTGCAGATATCCCCATCTACAGATATAAAGTGGATAGCTGCAGATTTGCAGGGCTCTATTGATCGTTAGTCTCTCACTGTAAATGCAGGTGTTCTAGACCTAAAATCTTGTAGGTTTTTTTCTGAACCTTTTTCAATTTGTCAACATCCTTTTAACAGAGTGGACACCAGAACTGGACACAATATTCCAGGAATGATCTCACAAATACTGTATATGCAATGGTAATACCATCTCTTTACTCCTAATCAGTACCCTTTCCTTTTTTAAAAATTTCCTCAACAAAATTCATGTAAGACTGCAAGATTTAAAAATGGAGATTCCAACAAACTTTGCAAAGTGCTTAGGTGGACCTGCTGCTCTTGAATGAAATACAGCTCTTCGAGTGTATAATATACATGCAGTATTCATCTTTTTCAGCAGCACTGTACTCTTGTGAAGTCTTAAGTACTAGTGCAGGGGTTGGCAACCTTTCAGAAGTGATGTGCTGAGTCTTCATTTATTCACCCTAACTTAAGTTTTCGCATACCAGTAATACGTTTTAATGTTTTTGAAGGTCTCTTTCTATAAGTCCATAATATATAACTAAACTATTGTTGTATGTAAAGTAAAAAAGGTTTTAAAATGTTTAAGAAGCTTAATTTAAAATTAAATTAAAATGTAGACCCCCCTCCCCCCCGGATTGGTGGCCAGGACCCGGGCAGTGTGAGTGCCACTGATAAACAGCTTGCGTGCCGCCTTCGGCACACATGCCATAAGTTGCCTACCCCTGTACTAGTGGATAAAAGTGGCTGATGTTTAATGGCAGAGGCATGTTGAACTTGCACTATCTGATGCCTACTCAGTAATTTTTAAGGGTTTGCATATAATGGGCCTAAGATCCAAGGTATCTGGGTTCTAAGTTCTGCATATCAAAATACGGACAGGCTGAGTTTTTGCAAACCCTGAATAAACCCATTTCTAATTAAAAGCTAATAAATTGCTTTATCAATAAAGCTCTTTCATATTTTTATTTTTCTGTATATGTTTAAAGGGTGCAAACAGCTATGGGCAGCTGGGCCTTGGTCATAAAGAGGATGTGCTGTTGCCTCAGTCTCTGAAAGTTTTCTCCTGCAAACATCAAAACATTAAGAGCATTGCTGGAGGAGGAGGACACTCTGCAGTTATTACTGGTAACAGACATTCACATGACATGTGCAATGCAAGGACTGGCATGTTTCTGAATGAGAATCTCTCAGTGCTGTGCTGCCACCTGTGTGTGGATTGCAGTTTCTAGCAGGTGCCAATCTTTAATTGCTAAGTGGAAAAGTTATTTGCTGCCAATTAATTAAATTGTTTTGGAGAGGAGTTATGTTATTTCAGTTGCCTCTAATAGTCATTTTATGATTATGTGATAATTATTTCTTAGCCTGTTCTACCTGCTTATTATGCAAGAGGGTTCATTACTTTTGGGGGAAAAAAAGGATATTTCATTTTGAAAAGGTAGGTTATTCCTTACCTTATGTGGTGTCCAAACCCCTGATTAGAAAGTTCTATCATAAATAATAGCTACTTAAGAAATAGGAAGGATATGAAGGAGAAAGTGAGTCAGATGAAATACTTCACTCTGAAACACAGAGAGGGAGCAATGTTAATGTTAAAATCATCTTCCTTGGCAGTCACATTCTCCATGTCTGTGTCTACACAAGAAAGAAAAGTGTATTTTTAATTTGTTAAAGATATATAATTCTGTCTTGAGAAGATAAGGCCTACGCACACAGTGCTAATTTATTGGAGGATCACGATGTGTGTATGATTCAGTTTTGCCTGTGTTATGACTGTGACAGTGGTTTTATTTTGCAGGTGCAGGAGAACTCTTTGTATGTGGCCAAAACAAAGAAGGACAGTTGGGACTCAATCACACTGAGGATGTCCTGTGTTTTACTTCATGCACTGCACTGTCTAGTGTTTGTGTGATACAAATAGCCTGTGGCTGGGATTTTACAATCATACTTACTGGTAAGTCCATGTCACTAATAATATCTAGCTCTTATATAGTGCTTTCATCAGCATATCTGAAAGCTCTTTACAAATGAGATCAGTATCATTATCTCCATTTTATAGATGGAGAAACTGAGGCTCAAAGCAGTGAAATGACTTGTCCAAGGTCACGCAGCAGGCCAGTGGCAGAGCCAGGAATTGAATTCAGGGCTCTAAGTCCAGTGCTCTGTCCACTGGGCCACACTGTGTCCAACTAGAGCCTGGGGAAATATTATTACATACAGTAAAAGCACAGAGCTCTGTTGTACCAAGGTCTGTACAAAGCTTGAGTGCTCAGAGGTTTTATGCTCTTTGCTTTGCAAGTGGAATTGCTGTATGTTCGGCACACTCCCTCTTCAGTTATCTTTAGACCTTTACTGAATATGGTTTATAAGAACACAAGCTCTTGAGCTTTTTGAAAAAGAAGAGTTCAGTTCTTTATATGCTGTGCTGTGGTATCTTGCATGTAATTCATAAATGTACCCTAAGGTATAATGTTATGAGTTGCACTGGTCCAACAAGGCTGTATTATGTTGCAGGAAATGGCCAAGTTTTATCCTGTGGGTCTAACTCTTTTGGACAACTAGGAGTCCCTCAAACTTCAGGAGGATGTTTGATCCCACAAAAGATTGAGGTAAAGACTCAGGAACTGCAATATACAAAAACCTGTAGGAGAGCACTTCAACCTCCCTGGCCACACTATAGCAGACCTTAAGGTGGCCATCCTGCAGCAAAAAAAACTTCAGGACCAGACTTCAAAGAGAAACTGCTGAGCTTCAGTTCATCTGCAAATTTGACACCATCAGCTCAGGATTAAACAAAGACTGTGAATGGCTTGCCAACTACAAAACCAGTTTCTCCTCCCTTGGTTTTCACACCTCAACTGCTAGAACAGGGCCTCATCCTCCCTGATTGAACTAACCTCGTTATCTCTAGCTTGCTTGCATATATATACCTGCCTCTGGAAATTTCCACTACATGCATCTGACGAAGTGGGTATTCACCCACGAAAGCTCATGCTCCAAAACGTCTGTTAGTCTATAAGGTGCCACAGGATTCTCTGCTACTTTTACAGATTCAGACTAACACGGCTACCCTTCTGATACTAGACTCAACAAAGTTGTCCTCTACAGATCTTGTCCTATTTTCAGTGCCTCATACAAAACTCACTAAAATCAGTGGAAAGACTCCTATGGATTTCAGTGAGTTTTGGATTAAGCACTTGGACTCATTGAAGACAAGAGAATTACTCGTGTGAATGATAAAAATCCAGGATTAGGCATTTTAAGAGAGTGAATACTGTTGTACATATTAGAAAGTCAGCACTTCAGGAAGGTGTGTGTGTGTGTGTGTTAAATGACGAAGGTGCCAACTTTTAGTAAAGGAGAATGGTACATTTTGGAAAAGGACATAAAATTTCATCCACACATATTTTAATAGCCACAGTCAACCAAACAATAGGCTAAATCCTCAAAATAGTGTAAACTGACTGAAGTCAAAGGTGCTATGTTGATTTTCACCATCTGAGGCTCTGACCCAGGGCTTATAAGGTGTTAGAAATGTTTCAGTACAAACTTGAGGAGAGAAGGAAAGGATTTCCACTGATCTTAAATTTTATTTAGTCTCTTAGGGCTTTATGTTGAAAAATCCAAAGGATTGAAGAAGAACTGGTTAAAAAATAGCTGATTTCAATATAATCAGTTGTGTTCTGGGACGTCTACTGTAGGAAAGTTTTTGTTCAACTGAGTTCCTTCTGCTGACACATACTATATAAATGCCAATTCTTTGGTTTTGTGCTGCATTTATAACTTAGCAGCACAACATAATATGCAGAAAGATCTTTTAGCAAAGGTTGCAGAATCTGTTCCTTAAATTTTATTTTTTATAAGAAAAATTATTGTGAGAAATCAGCACTTTTGATCATCCCTGCAATAAGAAACTAGTGTGTGTTCAGGGAAATTAAAATTTTATGGATTTTAGATGCATTTTCTTTTGAAATGATAAGCAGCAGCTAAAAAAAAGAATTTTAAAGGAAGTGAAAAATATATTTGTATTGTCCTCATTTAACCTCCAAAGGTTTATCAAACCATATCAGTTTCAAAAGAAATATATTTGGAGACTAGGGAATCCCATTCCTTATTGGTCCATCTCTTGCATTCATAAACGCTGAGGGGCAGACTCTTAAACCCCAGCCTGTGTTGAATAATACCTTGCTCCACAGATAGTCATCATTGCAGTCAATGGGAGTACTCATGGGGTAAGCCACTACTTAGAGTGAATAAGGGTATCAGAATCTATTTCTGAAGTAATTGCTTTAAAAATCTTATAAGAAATAGCTGCTAAGATTTATGTATCAGAGGAGTTTTACTACTGTTGGCTATGAACCCAGCAGTGTGAAGGAATTCCTCATGACAGCACTATTCTCTCCTTCTAATTAATCCCTATTTACACTTGGGTTTCTATTTTTAGAACATTAATGAAACTCTTTCCTCTCCAAATAAATTTCTATTTCTGTTGCATTGCAGAGGACTCCCGTTCTGTAAAGCTTCAGAAACGGCAAAGTCCTTTCTGGTTCTTTGGTTAGGATTACCAGTCTATTGCCAGTGCCAAAGCCTATCTGTTACTTTTTTTAAATTCAGGGACAGCATGGTTATAGAAATGAGAGAGAGACCTGTTAAGTTATCTTGTCCTCTTGTGCGCAGGAACTGTTGTGTTTGTACAGCACCTACCATCCTTGAAAGCTGCTGCATTACTATTGATAATTATAGTCTACCACCCTGACAACGCAGGCTCATTCTGCATCTACTTGTGGGGTTTTACACAGCTAGTATATATCTGTCGATTCCTAATTTAATAAACCACGTGAGCAGTGTTTTGTAAGCACTGTTTGTGTTACATTAAATGCTCATGCTTGTTGCCATTTCTTTTATATCAATATTACACCCACAAAACTATGTTAAAAGAATGTGAAGTTTGCAAAATCAAGCCCTCAGGTTAGGAAATGCTAGAATTAAGGCATTCCATGCAACCTTAATTTGGTCCCTCTGTGCATAAGTGTTATAATACAGTTTAATTCAATGTTCATACCTAAAGACAGGGAGGTCTTATAACTGAAGTGTTACACACCATTAACTATAAGTTTGCTGCCAGCTCTACCTAAATTATTAAATTGCCCATCATCAAAGTGTGTTGGAACCAGTGAATTGTTTTGCGTTTGGACTAAGGGGGCCACTTGTTCTGATATTTGTTACTGAATATCCAGTATGATAAAAAGGGGACTGTAAAATTGTGTATGTTTGCATCTTAGTTACAAATTGCTGAGATTTCTTCCTTCATGTGAGTATTTTGAGCTCAACTGTTGATCTGTTGCTATACTATGACACTTCTGGAAGCTTTGCTTGGTTTTCTTAAGAAATGCCCAAGACTATATTGAAATGAGACTGAAATATATTCTAAAATAAATATCTTGTGCTGAACTCTGTGACATATAGTCTGTAAATACGATACCATTTTCTTGCATTTGATAAAACATGTTTCCTTTTGAGAGGTGTAAAATGCAAATTGAAAATATGTGTTTTTCTTATGTTTCAATAGTCCCTCACAGAGAAGGTGGTGAATGTTGCTGCGGGACTCAGACATGCTCTTGCTGCTACAGGTGAATATGCCATCATAAATTTAACATTTCAGCCAGAAATTAAAACTACTTTTATTATGTGAGATGTCTAATAGCTTACATTAAAAAAAAGGAGGCGGGGAGAGGGAAAGGATTTATGATTGTATTCCTATTTTTTACAGAAGCCATAGGAAAATGACACCTGAACAGTCCTGTCCATGGTAAGGACAGGCATGTTAGACAAGAACATGGTAATGAATATGCTAGAAACACCTCTTTCCAAAAAATGGTGCTGAAAGAAGACTGTCCAAGAGCACAGGGCCAGATTTTCAAAGCTATTTCGACACCTAAAATTTGACCCTTAGTGACTTTTTGGGTCTCCTACTATCAGCTGTGCTCTATCTTGGCAAGTCATAGTTTGTATGAAATTTAAGGCCTTATCCTGCAATTTGTTTTCAGAATTCTCTGAGGCTTGATGGAGAGTCTTCCACAGTCATTCAATGAGAAGTAATCTTGTTCCCATTACATACCACACACGACAGACACCTTGACAAAGGACTGTGCCATTCCTGAGGACAATAAAATTGTGCGCATGTGTTTCTGTGGTAAGGGGAAATCCGAGACACCCGAGCCCTGGACATGCCAGTTCACACTGGAACACACAACACCAAGTGTTAGAGATTGGCGGGGTAACATAGAGGGGAAACCTCTGCAAGCCACAGCACATCTGCAGAACCACTCGATGGAGGTTACCAATGGCCACTCATATCCCTGTAATGTAAGAGAGACAGGAAGGGTCCATGGAATGTCAAAGTACCAACCCAAGCACATCACCCCACTCCAGCGTTCCAGCCCCGCCATGCTGCCACAGAACAACGCTTCCTTATCATCCACAACAACCTCTTGCAACGAGCAGCTGCCCTAGTTCCCACTGTGTCCAGGCAGGAGGGTGATTTGATTGTTTCCCTTACTCAGCATCAATGAATTCATTGACTTTCTGTAATGAACCTTCTGTAATGCATTCTGAATCACTACAAATTATGGAAGCGTAGTAACACACCAAGGGGCTTACAGAAAAAATGGGTCATTGTTTTGTGTATGTACATTGTCAGTATATTACTGTTCCCAGTGCTACTGCGTTACAAAAAGAAGTGTGATTTCTTTAGTTACCCTGTTACTTTACAGGTTCTTTTTGGCCTGTCAAGAAGGATGGGATAGTTTCCCCTTGGCTTGCCCGTTTGCGCCGAAAGCCAATGCCTGTTCCCGTCACTGGAACATCATGTGCCCTTTCTTCCAGTGTGGAGCCATACAAAGAAATAAAACACAAGAGTTATTGACAGAATTTCAGTTGACTGCCTGTTCCTTGTTAACTAAATTTCAAGAGTGTTTTGCCGTGACTTAACTTTTTTAATTAATCACACATATAACTATCATATAAAGAATACTACTTTTACCATTTAATATACCACTTTCATCCCAAAACACACGTTAACACACATTGAATCAACCCTTGAACAGTAGCCTCCAAGAGACACGGCGGTTTATTAAATCTCCTTTTTACAAATGGGAAATACCAGAACCAAGAGGGGTAACTGTCTGCATCTAAAACCCTGAAGGGCTACATTGTGGAGTTGTGCCAAGACTCACCCGTCTAGAGAATTTGTGTAATTTGTCACTGCCTCAAGGAGGATATGAGACTGGAACTGTGATTCAAAGATCACAATTAAAGTCCCGCAATTAACCTCTGTGGATAGAAATAAAATTCCTGCCAGCCCTTACCTGGCATAGTTTCATACCCTCTCAATACCAACCCAGCTGTGCGGCCAACATGTGTGGGAGACAGTCAAGGCTCCACGGCTTGTCCACGCCCACACACATTCCACTTGTGCACAGCAGTGGGTGCTAACACTCCATAGTGGCTGATTCCCTGCTACACTGTGACCTAACCTCTTTATGCCCAGTTGGTCCTCTGGCTCAGACCCCTACGGCTGGTTATAATGTAGCCCAGAGGATACAAGAATCAGTACGGATTATAATTGGAATCTGGCAGAGCTAAGGGTGCTTGATTCTAGTACTTGTTCCAACCACTTAGACTACACAGCATGCTTCCAATCTATCTCAGACCCTTTCACTGCCTTCACCAATACCCACTGTCCTGCAACTCTATATGCAAGTAACAATAAGTAAGGCAACAGAGCTAACTGTTGATGTCATGCATAATATTCTTTTGTCATTATCCTACAGAAGACTGGGAAGA